>NW_026268127.1:0-454 GCF_000697945.3 Frankliniella occidentalis | reverse complement strand
CGGCATGAGCCGGGATCCGGGCCGGGGTTGTCGAGATGATGCCGAGCGACACGACACGACGGCCGGAGCGGCGGCCGGAGCTCATGCGGACAGACCAAGGAGGGACGCCGCGCCCGTACATCAGCCGGCCGGGCCCGGGCCGGGCGCCATACATCACGCGTGCCCACCCCGCCGGCACACCACGCCCCGCCCCGCCCCACCACGCCCCGCCGTCTCATTTTCCTCCGCAGCGTCTGTGACGGACGACAAGACGGGCAGCAGAAACAGATCACAGCGCACGATAACGTCAGCGGGCGCGAGCAGCGGCCCCCCACGGGGGCGGCTCTACCGCCCGGGACGGCAGGCAACCGCGGCGCTCCGAGACGCGCGTGTTCGTCGCGTTGCCTACCCACACGGCGGCCGCGTACCGCCCGGGACAGCAGGCAACCGCGGCGCTCCGAGACGCGCGTTTGCG
>NW_026268126.1:25835-26312 GCF_000697945.3 Frankliniella occidentalis | reverse complement strand
CTCTGCGGGGGGTCCAATAAGAGACCACCCTCACCCCCCCCCTATACCCCGCACACAACTCGCGCCAAACTATAAATACATGCTGATGCGTGGCGCGGCGCGGCGCGGCGCGGCGCGAGTACCACTCCCCCCGGCGCCGCCCCACCGCCCCACTGTGGCACTGCGAGGCGGGGCTGTGGGGCGAGGGAAGGCGCGCCGACAGACGGATCGTCCCGCGGGATGCGAACGAGGTGGCGACAGCGCGGCCGGCCTCAGTTTGTTGCTCCTGCTGGCGCCCGCTGCTTCCAGGGCATCCCCCCCCCCCCTTAGTATGCTGAAGACTATTCCTCCCCCTCCCAGCCCTCAAAATGGTAACGATTTCAAGATTGTGGAAGTCGCGCCTTTGGTCGAGTTGAGGTTAGCAGCGCTAAACACAGGGCAGGGAGCGTCAACGGGAAGGTGAATAGGCGTGGACGGGAAGGTCTACGTTTGGCTCAA
>NW_026268126.1:20813-21123 GCF_000697945.3 Frankliniella occidentalis | reverse complement strand
CAACAACTACCTGCACTGGGCGGCCATCGGCACCTGGATGCTCGTCAACGTTCAGGGTAAGTGATACTGCCCGGCAACTTTCAAGATCGTTGCCGGGTTTTTTTTCCGCTCTGTCCCGTCCCGACCGACAGTCGCATGAACCGAGACGAGTTGACGAAGTAACCTGATCATACTGGATTTCGCTCTCTATCACTCTTCCCAATTTACCGGGAGATAGAAACCTCGCGAATAGAGCCCCCGGACCGGAGAGGAGATCGCAAAGGGCTGGGAGCGGGGGCTACCTCCGAGGCAATGCGATTTGCAGCAGAGT
>NW_026268126.1:17256-17678 GCF_000697945.3 Frankliniella occidentalis | reverse complement strand
GCGCGGAATTAGAACGCGCAGGGAAAGCTTTTGGCATTTAAAGTGCTGGATGACGTGGATAGCGTCAAGATGGCGACATTTTGAGCCCCGCACTGCCGCCAGCGGCCGCCAGCGCCCAGCCAACGGCGTGGCCGAGGGGAGTGAGGGCATGGCGCGCGGGTTCACTCGAGTCGCCTCGGGACCACCCGCCTGCTGGAGAGACACCGGACCGGACACCATCGTCAGTCTCGAACTCATAAAGTAGATCCGTGAAATCTTTTGCATAGCTACATACATGCGCACACATGTATGCGTATGTCGCCTATACTTTGAGCTTGCACGTGTCCTACATGTCACTTCTGTGGTGACATGTACCGGGTGTTGCAGAAAAGACACAGCTGCCGGCGGGTTTGCCTACCCAAGGGGCTATGGCGCCTTACGGG
>NW_026268126.1:12534-13091 GCF_000697945.3 Frankliniella occidentalis | reverse complement strand
ATTCTTCACAGATTCATGAGATTCTTAACATATTCTTGAGAGATTCCTGACACATTCTTGAGAGATAGTTGACGTATTCTTGATAGATTCTTGAGGGATTTTTGGGAGATTGTAGAGGTATTCTTGCTTTAAGCGTTCAATCCACATTTAGAAATGTCTTGTAGTAATGGGTCATGATAGTGACTATCTTGAAGACCGAGGTTCATCGGTCTAAAGGCGAGGGAGTTAGGAAGCAGCCTAAGGCAATAAGCGACAAGCAAACTTGGGTGACCATATGTAACTGAATGTTTAATGGATCTTTGTGACAGGGTATTTATACGACGTGACAGCTGGCGATCAACAGTGTAGCCAACCTATGATCAATACACAACAAGAAATACATTATGTATGTAGGGCTGCAACCCAGCACCGAGGGGTTCCGGCGGCAGCGGCCAGCGCACCCCGCACCCAGGGTTTCCTTCTCGAGGAGTCCCTTGTCGCATTTTCTGCCTACTTTCTAGTGTCGCGTCCCGGTCGGCTCCTCTCACAGGAGTACGAGTAGTCCCACGTGACGCGCT
>NW_026268126.1:6054-6507 GCF_000697945.3 Frankliniella occidentalis | reverse complement strand
GCGTCGTGTCGTCGCGTTTGGCTCGGCTATTAGACCGCGATGGTCCGGCCCCGGTCAGCGCGTCGGGACGGCCGGCGCTATCACCCGCACCCGCGACGCGGCCGCGTCCTCCCGCTTTACTTTCGGCCCTAAACAATTTGGGCGCCCGGAGCCAATCAAACTTTGCAGACCGGTCGTTAACGGGGCGCCGCCCGCCGCCCCGCCGCTCTAATGCCGCGTTCTTTTACAGCGTCGTTCACAGCAGCGCGAGCCATGGGCTGCAGGCCACGCCGGGGCCATAGGCGAGGTCCCAGAGGTCGGCGGGGCGCTGGCGCTGGCGCTGGCGCGCGGTGACGCTGACGCACCCGACACCCGCCATAGCCCGCCGGCCGAGGCCCAAGGCCACGCGGCGCCGCTGCGCATGATGAGGAGGTCCGGGTCACGCCGCGCGGAGAGGGTTGCTGACCACCCCCC
>NW_026268126.1:579-1023 GCF_000697945.3 Frankliniella occidentalis | reverse complement strand
GAAGTCTACAATGGGGTGGGGTAGGGCGGGAGGCCTTTTTTGTGGAGGTAGTACAGGAAGAGGGCTTGTTTTCCAGACTTGATGTGTTTCTACCGCTCGGTCCGTTCCGGTGAGGCCTGTCGGACCATCGATGAGGCGAGCCATTTTCCGCGTGGGAACGCGAGTCTCGGTCGAGTCTCTGTCTGACGCTGTCCGGGGGGCTCCTAAGTCGGATCTGCTCGTCCCGCTCCCCCTAGACAACCCCCCTCACGCCTGTCTGCACCCCGCATCGGTCCGCCGTATCCAGCAGCAGCGCGCCCTCCCAAATCTGGCATGGAGGCGGCCGCGAAGCGCCCTCGCGCCCGCACGCGGGGGCACGCCCGGGGGGGCGACTGACCGCGCGGACTCAATGGGGAAGAGGGGGAGGAAACGACCCCGCCCCGCTATGCCCCGCCTCGCCCCGCC
>NW_026268126.1:0-529 GCF_000697945.3 Frankliniella occidentalis | reverse complement strand
GGGGGCACGCCCGGGGGGGCGACTGACCGCGCGGACTCAATGGGGAAGAGGGGGAGGAAACGACCCCGCCCCGCTATGCCCCGCCTCGCCCCGCCCCACCTCGCCCCGCCGCCAGCTCCGCGCCATGGGGCCGGCCAGCTGTGTGTAGCCAACGTGGCCCGGACAGGCTGCCGGGCCGCCTCTCTCGATAAGCGCCTGATGAGAAACCATTCCCCGAGTGTTCAACCCTGACCGGCTCAGCTCCCCCCCCCCCCCCCCCCCCCCCCCCCCGTACACACACACACACACACACATCACCACACAGACACACTCCCCCGGCTGGGCTGGGCTGGGCTGCATGATGTAGGGAAGAGCATTTGCCCAAAATAACCTTCGCCGATTACACCAGTCGGTTGGGCAGAGCAAGTCGCGTCTGAGTGGAGCGAGAGTGCCGCGGATGCGGGAAGGAACGGGCCCGGGGGCAACGGCGGCAGTGGGCGAACCCAACCCCCTCCGAGGGAGGGGAAGGGCTGGGAGTTGAGTGTTGCAC
>NW_026268125.1:13563-13887 GCF_000697945.3 Frankliniella occidentalis | reverse complement strand
CAACACTGGAAGCGGAAACAACGGTAAGGGCAAATACATGAAGACACAAACAGGGCAGGGAAAAATTTAATAACAGAGTGCTTTCTTTTAGAAAAACAGCTCTTAAAAATACAAGCCCACAGAGTGCTTTCTTTCAGAAAAAAAAAGACAACAACTCTCAAAGGAAAAACAACAGTAGTGAATGACGGAGCGTTGGAAAAGAACAAGGCCCGGAGTGGGAAAATAAAGAAAAAAACGCGGGCATGGTAAGGAAGGACACTGAAATAAAAGTAGAAATTAGTAAAGAAAGGAAGAGGTCAGGGATCAGAAACAACCCGCAACGAC
>NW_026268125.1:10848-11605 GCF_000697945.3 Frankliniella occidentalis | reverse complement strand
AACAAGAAACGAAAACAACAACATCAAAGATAGGGAGGAGAGACTCACTGTGGCGACGCCGAGCAGCGGCGCGCTGGGGTCGCGCGGCGGGAGCGGGAAGAGCAGGCTCAGCAACGGCGACATCCATAGCATCCTCGTCATCGGACACTAAGTCCACCACAAGAACCGGAGCCTCAGGGACTGCTGGGACCGGCGCCTCAACAGCAGGCAAGAGGTCGGCCAGAATTTCAGCCAACTCAGGAAGAACAGGGGCTGGCTCAGGGAGCATGAGAGGGTAATTAACCCCAGGGAGTGGCACCTGAGGCACCGGAGGCATGACAAAGTTGGGCGCAGCCCCGCCAGCAAGCAAAGCCCCGTGCAATCGAGGGAGATCAGCAGTCAAAACCAGCTGAAATAAATGAGAAAATAATAAACACTGCCCAAACCACCCTCACGACACACGATAATGAAGGGATGGTATCTCTAAGCACTCACATAGCACACGTCCAGGCAGTTGCCTCAGGAGAGAAAATCGTCATTCTCAATCATTTCAATATGAACTCGCTCCTCGTATTGGAAGAAAGACGGGTCATATACGGCCCACCGTCGGCTCTGAATCACACCTTGGATGCAACACACACAGATCTGGAAAGCAAATCGAGGCTTAAGCCTTACGCACAAAGGACGCCCACAGCTCATCTTCTCAAAAACACCACAATCGAAGGAAACACTTACTCTCCTGTCACGCCTATCTTCCAAGGGGTAGCCCAGGTAGTAC
>NW_026268125.1:10480-10798 GCF_000697945.3 Frankliniella occidentalis | reverse complement strand
CCTCCTTTCTACCCAGGATTGTCGTAGCCACGCCCTTTTCTAAACAAACTGTGCAGCTTTGATTTTAAATCGGTAGAAGTTGTGATTGGAGTATTTTATGGCATTGATTAAAAGCTTATTCGATAGTTTAAGGAACGGTGCACAATCGGCTCGCTTACACTTCCCTGTTTAAATCAATACTAACTGCGCTAGAAATTAAAAATAAGACACGAAGAATAAGCGCAAATGTCGCATATTGTTCAGCTTGCTGTCGTTCTCGTTTGGAACGTCGCACGAAAATTTTGAACATATCGTTCGGAAGCTTAATTTTCGGTCTTG
>NW_026268125.1:4513-5725 GCF_000697945.3 Frankliniella occidentalis | reverse complement strand
CGCCGCAAGGCGCGGGATCTTGAATAAAAGCCGGCTGGAGCCCAGGGCTCTTCGCCACACTTCCACTTGACTTTGACTTGTAATCATTCAGACTTAGCTCGGCACAGCCAAAGCGCCCAATACTACAATATGTAGTAGTATCCCAGAGAACACGAATATGTCATTTTCGGTCATTTGACGACAAAATGACCGAGTCTTGGCCTAAATTTTGACATTTCTCGTGACCAAATTAGTCCATCTGATGTCAATATGACGTCCTCGTGAGTGTTTCGTGTTTATTGGGATACCACCAATTGGTTGTACATGTCTACTACATTGTTTATTTGTATCACATAACACATCTGGTGTTTGCTAACTGTGATGACAGTTAACATGCAATAAATTTATAAACCAATGTGAATTAATTTTTAAACTTCAATTTATTATTATCATACTATTAATAATGATTCACTTCATACAACCTCTAAAATACTACTCCAAAAACATTCTTTCACTAAGTCAAATATACACAAAATACAAAACACACACAAAAAAAAAACAGGATTTAGGAGTGACAGTTACACTGCTAATAACTATTTACAGTGCTAATAATAAAAAAAAACAATAAGAAAGTCTGCCTACTCCAATGGCACATGTCATCCACATCATCCAGCATGAGGTTTTAGAAACACAATGGGTAGCCATAAGCAATGTGCTGTTGTAAATTGTTCAAGCACAAATGATACTCCAGGAATAACTTTGTACAAGTGGGTGATATTAATTTTAAATATTAGTAAGGTGTTGTAATAAGTTAAATATTTTCAAGTTTCACTTATGCTCTTCATCATGTAAATAACAGCCTACCTACTGATGAACGAACCAGAACAAAATGGCTTCAATGGCTAGAAGTACAGAATGGCACTGCATGCAAAAAAAATGGTATTGGTGTGCAAATTACATTTCAAACCTCAAGACCTAACTGATACGAATAGAAGAAGACCTTACACTGTACCATCTATAACGAATTGTGCCCAAAATGAATCTGACGTTCCAGCAGTACTGCATACCAATTGTGCACAAGATGAATCCAACGTTCCTCCAGTAATGCCAGATTATTCATCAATTTCAGAAATTTCCACACACTCTGGGAGGTCAAGTATAAACCAACAATACTCATCAAGGGGAACGTCCAGAAGGACCCCTCACCGGAAGGACCCCCATAATATTTTTATT
>NW_026268125.1:1854-3918 GCF_000697945.3 Frankliniella occidentalis | reverse complement strand
CCTGTGGTAATAACTAAACTCAAGCAGGTAGCAGTTAAGACTCTCACAACATGCACATGAAGCAACTGTGATCATTTTCATGTGAGAGGAGCTACTGTCAATGGAACTTGAATTGAAAAGCACTGTAAACATCTAAGAGCAGTGCGCAGTTCACCACTGTACAGGTGTGCCACTAAGTACACAACAAATGTTTGAGAATGCTAGTCTAAATTTTATTGCTGAAGCCTCTGCAGTAAATTGAAAAACTATGGCAACAGTGTGTTCTCTTTCTTTGAGGCACACGAGTAATAGGCAGCAAGGCCTACAAGACCTTAGTTATTTAAGGCCTGCCATTTAAATGTTCCCATGTAGCACGGCGATATCGGGCGATGATGAGTCGCCTGGAGGTTGGAGCGGCGATGACTTGGCGATATCATTTAAACACTATCGCCTGGGGGAGAGCGAGGCGACATCCTGTCGATGTCTACTTTAATACATACTTTTGTGGATATCTGTTCGATATTCTCTCAATAAAATGTACCAGATGTCGCCATGCTGTCGCTTACGTTTATCGCCTCGACCTACCGATGGCGTTTTCGCCCTGGCGATGGTGACACGACAACTAGTAGATATGGAAATATGATCAAATTAATGCTCGCCAAAACTCTATCGCTAGGATATCCGTCATTAGATGACGCTCAGGCGATAATTTTCCGATAACTATGCGCTGTGCAATTTTCACCAAATTAACTTTTGGTGCCTAGAGTTATCGCCGCGATATAGGATAAAGTATGTCGCTCACCAGATGAAAATGAATTATTGCTTGCATGAAATATTTTGATATGCTGGCGATACCTTGACCTGGCGAGAGAACACCTGGGCTAGCGCCTCAAGAGCAATGTGGCGATAACTCGGCGACATGATCGTAGCACTGATGCGGGGTAGATATCGAGGCGCTATTCTTTCTGTATCTCCAATATTAACCACAAATACGCACATGTACGGATATCTGTCCGATATTCTCTGGTTAGCAAGCTACTTGTACCGCACGGCTGACGAATTTCGCTAAGTCCTCCACATGCATTTTCGCCCTGGCGATGACTTGGAGATATCTGAAAGATGTCTCAGCCGACTCGCTGGTCTGTTGGTCTGTCGCTCGCGGGCGGGAAAGTCCCCGAGAAAGAGAGGCACACCGGTGGCTAACGCCCGGCTCTCAGCGGGTACCCCGTAGCTGAATGGTCAAGGCAGCTGTCCAGAAACACAAAGGTCTGTGGTTCGAGTCTGACCAAGGTAAATTCTTTCAATTTTTTAATCAAATTATAGTTCCGAATATATATTGCCTCAATATCGCTATTTTGTCGCCTAAAATATACCGCCGGTTTGCAAACGTTGCGATGTCTAGGCGACGACATTTTTGACATAACTGTAACTTTTGTTTCGCTCGGCTAACTCAAAGTTCTCGCCACGGGCACATGCACAAACGGAAAGACTAGCGACAGCCAGGCGATACTACATCGGGAATCAATTACTATCTACATCGATTCCCTATAGTGGCGACATACATCGTTCGAGACCCGTTGAAAAGTCTGTCGCCATTTCATCGCTTGCTTCGTCGCGGCGATAGTGCTCGAGCAATGTCGCCCCCAAGTTGTCGAATCTTTGTCATCAGGCGACAACGAGGCGACAGTGCTATTTGTGCCAAACCTCATATCCGTAAAACATCGCCGGCGATATCGCGGCGAAAAATAAAAATCGCCGGCGATTGCCGGGCGATAAACCCTGGATATGTTTGTGCTACAATGCGATCAGTGACAAAGTTCAGGTAAAATAGAAACTACACTACCTTTACGACTGCTTCAATTTACGCAGAATCCAGGCCAAGGGGCTCGTCTGAAGAGTATGGAAGCAAAAAAGAAACTGGCAACCAGCAGGAAGGATGCTGACAGAACATAATAAAATTGTTACCAGAGGGAAACATAGGGTAAGTGTTTCTGTCAGCCACATTTGAGCCAACACAGCAGCGATTTAATAGATGGAGATGAGTGTTGACAGCCATGGGACACAGGACCTAGCTGCTCTTACCTT
>NW_026268125.1:1023-1364 GCF_000697945.3 Frankliniella occidentalis | reverse complement strand
CACAATTTTTCATACCGGTGCCGACGATGCGTTCGGCTTCTATGGTGGCTCCCGCGCCTCATGGAAGAGTTTGAAAACAAAAATGCGGCGAGCATAAGCATCAGCATCAAAGGCGTCTGCTGCAGTTTATGAAATAAGTAGTTAATTATTCTCTCTCTGTGCTGGTATTGCTAACCGGAGTGATCTGACTTGATGGACACGCCAAGACCTTGTCGATAAGTTGCTTACTAACCTGATAAGCGTCTGCTGTTCACACCGTTAAATTTCTGCATAGCAATGCTTTCCAGACTTGCAAAGGATTCTGATACTTCGTAACTACGTAGCATTTTCTTCGAGGGGGC
>NW_026268125.1:0-973 GCF_000697945.3 Frankliniella occidentalis | reverse complement strand
AAAGGATTCTGATACTTCGTAACTACGTAGCATTTTCTTCGAGGGGGCCACCACTCTCTCTTTGGATGTACGCATGATTGCAAAGATTGCGTGATTTCACATGATTTCACGGATTTCGAATATTATTTTAGAAGATTTCACGCTAAAACCTGCCGGAAGATTATGTCTGATCTGAAGGATTACAGATGATTTCAGCAGATTTTACAGGATTTCGGCGGATTTCACAAGATTCCGGCGGATTTTACGTGAATTCGGCGGTTTGTACATGACCTTCTAAAGGATTTCAGACTAAAATTTGCTGGCAGACTACGCATGATTTCATGATTGCAGGTGGATTTCAAATGATTTCGGGCGGATTTCAGGGAGGGCGTACACATGATTTCAGGAGTGGCGGCCCCGTCGATTTTCTTTGCAATTGCGTAACTATGCTTTGCAGTATGGAAAATGTTTGCAAAGTGAAATTCTTTGTAGTTACAAAGCATGAATATTCCTCCGCAATTGCTGAACATTTGCTTTGCAGGAATTTAACAGTTCATACACTATATTTGTTTCAGGTAGCAGCTTTGCTGACTTTCGAATTGTTTCTCGTCAACAACTCATTGCACAGCTGGGTGTTACTCGGGTCAATCAGATGGTAGGGAGTTCACATAGTTCAGAATCAAGATTTATCATTACACAGTTAAAGTTGCAATAAGGTAAAGAAGCCGATATGCTTTAATTAGTGAAAACTTAAACGTGGACATGGCAAATGAAAAATCTGGCTCTTTGAGCTCGCTACCAACTGATTGACAAAAAAATAACCATGTGCAATGCAAGGCAGCAGTTTTGTTAACGACCTGGACACAAATATAGTTTCTGTGGACAATGACGCTAAAGATTTTAGAACGCATCTACGACAAGCTTTCAACGTGTCCGGCACGAATAATATTTCATCGACAATTGACTAGTGATTTTTCGATAAACTGAAGCGGAC
>NW_026268124.1:17694-26876 GCF_000697945.3 Frankliniella occidentalis | reverse complement strand
GAGGGGGGGGGGGTCACACGGAGAAAAATAATTTGGCTGTGTCAACTAAAATGGTTTCCAGTCTGCCCTCTGAGTTGCAAAAATGTTACGGCGTGCTGGCTGACACATCGGCGTACATACAGGGTGGGTGACATGGTATATTCGTCTCCAATTAGGCTGAGGGTATCGCGGGGATCCCGGCCACTAGATGACGGCGAAGCGGGTGGGTGCCCCTCAGCCCCCCCCCCCCCCCCAATAAGGCCGGGGACGGGGGTCCACGGGCCGAGTATTGAACGGTATCGCTGGGAGGCGAGGAGGCGCTGTCAGGCAGGCAGGCGCACCGCTCACCTTGCAGCGCATCGCGCAGGCTGACCTTGGCTGCGGCGGACTGAGACTGAAAATACGATGGCCGATTTCACAGCAACTCCAACGATCGTTGTCTCGCGTCGATTTTGGACGCTGCCCCTCTCCGCAACGCCCGTCTATGTATGGTCCACCACAGCGTCATGGGTGTATACCGGGTGCATCAGAGCGGACGCTGAAGTACTGCGGTTACGCCTAGCTACCCACTTCGCCCGTGAGGCGCCATGGCCCCCTGCTGCGCAAGAGGGTATGCAATCCCGCAACGCCTCAAGAGTCAGTTCTGATACACCCGGTATTTTAAGGAACTGTTAGGGTTTGGCAATGGGTGGGTGCGACGAGCTACCGGTTGTGCTCCGAGCCCGGCGTGGTCCGGGTGAGTCACACTCGAGTGTTCGGGAACCTGTTTACTGGCCCGCCGTGCCGCCCGTGCCTCCGCCTGTATTGGCCTGTATGCAGCAGCGCCGGTGTCGGTGCCGCCAGGACCAGGAAAAGCTACACTGCAGCGCACATAGCGCGACACATGTGCGACTTAGGTTGCTCGAACCTAGAAACTGTCCGACTTCAGACGCGCAGCCTGCACTGCCTCAAGCGTCCTGCCCAAGCAACCCTTGCATACCAAGTGGCTGATTAACCCCGCTCACTTCTGTAGCTATGCTGAACGGTACGCACGACACTGCGGCCGGGCTTATTGCCTATCGCCCCTGACTACGGCGCCTTACGAGCCGAGCGTGTGGGCAACCCGCCTGCACCCGTGCGTGCGGTACAGCATAGAGCTACAGAAGTGAGCACGGGGTTAATCAGCCACCTGGTACATGACAAGGGCTCACCAGAAAGGTGTCTAGAAGCAGTGCGCCTTAAGTCGAACAGGATCTTGTGGGTCGTGAAACTTCAGTCGCACAGTTGCTGGATTCGCAGTGTATACGCGACAGCCCCACAGTGTACTCGTGCTGCCCGTGAAAAGGCGGCAGTCACGTGGAGGAGCGAGTCGCAGCGCCACACAGGGTGCCAATCACACAAGCGGCTCTACAACAACGTTGATTCATCGCGCACGACTACGGCGAGCCGACTCGCACATCGACGGGGAGAGGAAAAAAAGGGCGAGGGAACATCGAAATTGCGACGCTCTTGGCCGTTTAGAGGCGGCTGGCGCGAGACACGTCTTGGAGCAGCTTCGCTCGCCCCGTGTTTGTTTACCTGTCTGCCAGGGAACATCGCAGCTGGCCAAGCCCCGCGCGCCCCCGGCAAGCGCCTACAGGGCGGAGAGGGGGAAGGGTATGTGCGCAGCCAGCGCGTAGGTACGTAAGTCTTCAACCCGTATTCTAACTCTGGCCTCATGAATGTTGCGCGCGTTCGCGAGGACAAAAAACTCATCGCCCCGCGACAACCCGAGGTGGGCAGAGAGGTGCGCGGCGAGGCGAGAGCGCCGGGCAAGATACCGGCCCGTCGGACAGGCGCGCGGAGCGGGTCGCCTATCGCGGAGCCCGCAGGCGCTAATCGTCGCGATCTGAGCTTGCCCTGCCAGGCTATATAGCCGAGGGCTGCGGCGGCAGGAGGAAAAAGAGTGTTGGGCGCGATTCTTTATCGGTGGCCGGAGCCGGAGGCCGGGAACGAGAGGCGTGCATACCAAAATACGCCGACAGTGACGTCAGAAGATAGGCTTCTGCACTCGCAAAACCGAATCTTTCTGCGAACGAAATCATGACTTTGCCGTGATCAATGAAAATTTTAGTCGAGGGAAGGAAAAGTTTCCTTTAGATGAAAAAAAAAATATGTTTAATTTAACGAAACTTCCGTTCTTTATAGAAAAATAATCGTCACTCGAACGAAAAATATGACTTCGATTCCTGGCACGAAATTTTCGTTTGCAGTAGTTAGTAAAATTTCTTTTCCTGGTATTCTTTTTCTGGGTGTGCCGTGCCTCGTCCCGAGCTACCCGAGTCGACGACCAGCTGCCCCGCTGCCGCCCGAATCACGTCAGCACCACGCCCCACTCCGGACAGCAACCACAACAAGGGGGGCACGACCATCGGCGCGGTGGGCGGGGTGGGGAATGGGGGACAATGGGAGAATGGTAATGGTGAATGGGAGTTTGGGTGACAGGAAGGAGACACGGGCCTGGCGCGGCGGCCGCACTGCGTGCCTCCCGATGCTAGGCGCTGCCGCCGCCGCCGCGCCGAGGTCGTCAGGCACCTGCATTAGGTATGCAGCACGGGCAGCCCGCTGGAGAACAGCGTGTCCAGTGCGTCCGGGCGGAGAGCGCCGCTGCTCTTCGAGCTCTTCCACAGAGGACGTCGCCCCTTCCCTCGGCGGATTACATCTTGTTGGCCGACTCGAAACCCCGCCGTCTCTGCGGGCGCGGGCGGCGGGGGCCAGTCTAATCCCACGCGATCCGGGGCGGCTCTGGAGCCGGGTGGGACGCGGAGTGAGTGTAAGGGGAAGCCCCAAGCCCGGGAGCGGAGAGAGAGAGAAAGAGATGCTCCCACAAGGTAGACACAGGTGACCCGGCAGCCCCGATCCGGAGGAGTGGCGGCGCGCGGGGCCGGCGGCAGCGCCGGCGCCGGCGTCCGAAGTGGGGCTGCATCCGGGTCGGCAGACCGCGATCCGGAGTCACGCGTCGTGGGAAACGCGACGGCGGGGAAGACGGACGGAAGCCGCGCCGTTGGCAGCCGCAATACTTTGACGCACAGATCCGGCCGGGTCGGGCGCACTTCGCACTCCTCCCCCGCCGCCCCGGCCGCCGCTCCGCGCGCGTGCCTGTCGCTACCGGTTGGCTAAACGCTCGCTTCCAGCGGGGCGCGGGGTGGGCGACACTCGGCGGCCTTCACTCACTCGCGCGGCATGCCAGGCACGCCACTACAACGGCCAGCACACAAACACACCGGGGAAACACGCTGGAAATGTCACCCCCTGCTCTCAGGTGCAACACTACACTCGGGGGGAATGCACGCCCAGCCACGCTCCACAAAGTCCCCTCTGCTTTGACGCGCAGCCCTGACTCGACCCTCGGCACTCACGTGTCGGAGGAAGGGGTTGAACTCTCCGTCTCCGTCGTCGGCGTCGTGAACTCCCTCACCAGGGAAGACAATGTCCCTTCGATCGCGGTCGGAGCGGCCTGGGGGACCGCAGGCGAGGACGGCGGCGCTGCAGGACAGCAGGATGGCGGCCAGCACCGCGAGCCGCGGGGCCGGGCGCGCCGGGGCCGGGCGAAGGAGATCCATAATGTGGTGGCCTCCGCGGCGCCGAGGAGGCGGCCAATACGTCGTGCACCCGAGAGGTCACCTACAGCGTGATCGTGGTTGTCCTTCTGCGGCCGAGTCCGAGTCGCGACTACGGGCAGGCGAGACGGGCACGGGCGGGCTTTGGCGCTCAGCTGTCTCTCTCTCTCTCTGAGGCCCTCCCCCTCCATGCGCGAGGCGCCGCGTCGCGGATCGACTGGCGGCCTGGCGGAGGAGGGCACGCGCACTGTTGTGAAACTGGCGCGTTTCTTAGGAGTCGAAGAATAGCTATAGTTCTTCGAATTTGAACGGTGCTTTCATGTTCCTCACGTATATGTAACACAGCCCGAAACTGTACTCATTTTCGAGAATAATTTAACTACATGCTACACGATTTGGTCGCATGTCACCGTCCCATGCCCAAAATGTAGTAAGTCAAACCGTTAAAGCTTTCACAACGCATCTCGTAAACAATAGCTCAACCAAATATTCCTAGCCCAATCTTAAGCATTTTCATTCGAGAGAACATACGCTGACGCAGAAATTCGCAGTTGACTTCTTACATTGTGTCCGGAGGTTGGAAGCACGATGGAACCGAATTGCGCGCCTTACCGACAGCGACATCTAGCGGATTCGTGTTGGTTTGTCTGCTGTATTTGGACTCGTAGAAGGCGCTGGTGCTTTTGGAAACAGGTGAAGGCGACGAAACTCGCGTGAGTTCATTTCGGCCAAACTTCTTTGGTTACTGTGAATCAACAACCATGTCTACACTCGCCGCTCCTTTGACCCTTATGGGCTCCAGGCAGTCCGGACAGCCAATTAGAACCCAAAATGGTAAGTTTTTCACGCATCCAACCATTTTAAATACCCGTTTTAATATACGATTATGTTCTTCATTGTCTATTTTTGCATTGTCGTACCACGCGGTGTGAAGCAGAAACCCCCTGCCGCTTATCAAAGTTGACTTATTTTGTGTCAAATTCCATTGATTTGGAAAATTTAATGTTCTTATTTTACATGAGACACAACCCATTCTTTGCCACCATGTTTTCTCTTAAGTTTTTATTTAAATCCAGTATGACAGGGAGGCCGGTTTTCCGGGCCTATCTTTTGGTACACATTCCAGATTAGCCGTTTCTTTTTCCTGTTCATAGTTTATATCTTGCAAATCAAGTTTACACTTGATTTATTCTCTCTTGAACTCGAAAATTTCGTCCTCATAATGTTTCTTGTAACCTGTCAAATTTTGTCTTTGTTACACTGGAATCCCTTAACCCCACTTTTGGAAAACACAAGGTTTTTTCTTGAGGTATTTCTAATAAAATATCAATTTTTTCTATCGCACTCTCCGCTCTTAGAGTTTTTCTTCAAGTAAATTTTCATTGGTGCCAATTTTAAGTGTCTTGACAGTTACTTTTAATATTCAGTGAAGTGTAGCAGATTTATAATTTGCAATTTTTCTATCTTTTTTTTTTAAAGTTTTGGCTGCTGCCTCTATTGCCAACATTGTCAAGAGCTCTCTTGGTCCAGTTGGTCTTGACAAAATGTTGGTTGATGATATTGGAGTAAGTAATAATTTAGAAACTAACTTTCTTAAAGTGGAATTGCTTATCTTGTCTATCTTGACTCTTTATGTTTCCTTTTGTTTTGTTTTTTAAAGGATGTGACTGTCACAAATGATGGTGCCACTATTTTACGCTTGCTAGAAGTTGAACACCCAGCAGCTCGCGTCCTAGTCGAGCTTGCCCAGCTCCAAGACGATGAAGTTGGTGATGGCACTACATCTGTGGTAAGCTATTTTCCTACCTACCATCAACTAAGGAATAATGTGGAATAAATTTTGTTTTGATTAATGTATCACCAACTTTATCATAATTCATTAAACAGGTTATTATTGCTGCTGAGCTTCTCAAAAATGCTGATGAACTTGTGAAGCAAAAGATTCATCCCACATCTATTATCAGTGGCTACCGTCTAGCGTGCAAGTATGTTATCTTTCATTCAAATTATTTTCCTATACATACCCTTATAAGCTTTACCAATTTTCCTATTATATTTTTTTCTCATTAGGGAGGCATGCAAATACATCCAAGAACATCTGACTGTGTCTGTAGATGAACTGGGCAGGGATTGCCTTGTTAATTCTGCCAAGACATCAATGTCAAGTAAACTCATTGGTGCAGACTCAGACTTTTTTGCCAACATGGTTGTTGATGCTGCTCAAGCTGTAAAAATCACTGATTCAAAAGGCAATTCTCTGTACCCCATTAAGGCTGTAAATGTTCTTAAAGCTCATGGCCGAAGTGCTAGGGAGAGTGTTCTCATCCAGGGTTACGCATTGAATTGTACAGTTGCCTCTCAGGGTGAGTTGATGATCAGAGATAACTATGTTTTTATATTTTTAACTTTTTAAATCTTAATTTTAATTATATTAAATTTTCAGCCATGCCGAAGAAGATTTTGAATGCCAAGGTTGCCTGTCTTGATTTTTCACTCCAGAAAACCAAAATGAAGTTGGGTGTTCAGGTATGAATCTCTGATTTTATTTTTAAAAATATTATTGGTTTATGTGAATGTGAAAAATAATTGTTGGCTTCTGGTAGGTTTTGGTCACAGACCCAGAAAAACTGGAGGCTATCAGGGACCGTGAAGCTGACATCACTAAGGAACGAGTTCAGAAGATTTTGGCTGCTGGTGCCAATGTTATTTTGTGCTCTGGTGGTATTGATGATCTTTGCCTGAAGGTATGTGCTTAATGCTTTTTTGAGTTTACCCTCTTAAGTTATCATCATTCTAAAAATATCCTTCTTGTTTCAGTATTTTGTTGAAGCTGGTGCCATGGCTGTCCGTAGAGTCAAGAAGTCAGATCTCAAGAGGATAGCAAAGGCTACTGGAGCTCATTTTTTGACCTCCCTCACCAACATGGATGGTTAGTATTCAAAATATTGAAAAGGAGAATTTGGTTTTATTCAGGTTAAGGTCTAAGGTCTAAAGTATCATTTCTTTGTTTTGTGCAGGTGAAGAAAGCTTTGAGGCCAGTTCTGTTGGTGAAGCTGCTGAAGTTGTTCAGGATATGATTTGCGACGATGAGCTTATTCTTATTAAAGGGTAAGTGCTCAGTCTCAGTTAGGCGTAATGTGTCCATTACCACAACCCTTATTTTTAACATTAATATTTCTGTTGTAGACCTAAAGCAAGGACAGCAAGCTCAATCATTCTGAGAGGTCCCAATGATTTCTATTGTGATGAAATGGAACGCTCTATTCACGATTCTTTATGTGTCGTTAAGAGGGTCCTGGAGAGCAAGGCAGTTGTAGCTGGTGGAGGAGCTGTTGAAGCAGCTTTGTCTATTTATCTTGAAAACTTTGCTACCTCTCTGGTAATTACTCTTTAATATTACCTTTGTTTTTGTTGAAGTGTTTAGTTGAGTGCGTTTGTCAGTTCTAAATGTTTTTGTAATTACAGAGCTCTCGGGAACAGTTGGCCATTGCTGAATTTGCCAAATCACTTCTTGTTATTCCTAAGACATTGTCTGTGAATGCTGCCCAAGATGCTACAGACCTTGTGGCCAAACTTCGGTCGTACCACAATTCATCTCAAACTAAAGTTGACCATGCTAACTTGAAATGGTATGCATTTTTTAACCAAGTTCTTTGAACTTTATAAGGTTTATCAGCATTTCTTAATAATTTTCTTTTTGTAGGATTGGTCTTGACCTAACAGAGGGAGTAGTAAGAGATAACCGCAAGGCTGGAGTACTGGAGCCAGCTATTTCCAAAATTAAGTCTCTTAAATTCGCTACTGAAGCTGCTATTACAATTCTCCGTATTGATGATATGATTAAGCTCCAGCCCACACCCAAGGAACAGCAATCATACAGACAAGCATATGAAGCTGGTGAACTTTAATTTTAAGAGAAACTGTCTTGTTTAAGAAACCCAGTGCTTTACCTGTGCCCTATTTAAATGCAGTGCTGAACAGTGGCTCTACTTAATGTGATTTCATTGGTTTTATATTTTTGTTAAAAAATGCCAATGTTATTTTGTCACATTTCTACTTCACATAGATTAATTCAACAAACGCTTTTATTCACTATTTCATTAACTTGTTATTTGATGTCATTCACTTTTGCATTAAATTAAACTTAAAATTACCCAAACTATAATTGCCTTATTTGCCTAAGTTTTAAATGAAGGAAATGAAACTTCATCCGATTACATATGACCCGGCTGATTCCATAGCTCATGTAGCAATAGTTAGTTAGAACCATCAAGTCCAGATCTGTCGTTGGTGTCACACTGGTGACCCTCTCGGCCCACGCGAACCACTTGTGCGCACGTGCCGAGGGGTAGTGGGCGGGCGGAAAGGCTCTCTGACCTTTCATTTCTCACACCCTCGCTCCGGGTCCGACTCCACCCCCGCCCCGCCGTGTGACGCAACGACAGACCTCGCCGCGTGGCCAACCCCTCCCGTCATTCTGCCAACCCTGGAGGGTGAAATCCCTCTCGCAGGGCGGTGGCTCGCCGCCCTACCGCGGACTTATCTACCGGACGCGGAAATATATCCGTCGTGGCCACATTGATCCTGCTACCCTGCTCCTGCAGACCACATGGCGCCGCGCCGGCCGGCGGGGGCGGCGGGCGGGAGGGGGCAGAGGGTGCGCGGGCCGCCCACCGGGCCGGAGCCTCAGCGGAGCGGTAGGGGGTGGTTCGCCCGCACCACGCTCAGCCACCACCTCGCTACGCCCGCGCACGCGCGCTTCAGGGGAGCAACTTAACCTGCGCCTCGCGTCCAGTGGCAGTTCACCACAGGAGCCCGCGGACGTACTGGTGGCGCACGCCTCGGGACGGCCGACGCGCAGGTTAGACCGGCGCCCATGTGCCCCGCTGTGCCCCCGCTCTACCCCCACGACGGCGACCTGGCCATGCGACCCGTCGGCCTTGTGCGCGGACCCCCTGTCTTCTGACAGAGTGACTGTCCTCAGCCTAAAGTGGGGCACGGCGCATCACTGCAGCGGAACAGCGCGGAGGCCGCCCGGACCCGACAGCACTTGAGGAGATCCTCACCGTCGCCATGGAGCAGCCGGGGCCACGCCGCTGAAAGCCGCCCCTGTGTTTGCCCGTGCCGACGCCTGTGAGAGGTGAGCGCCACAACTACCCGTCAGCGGCCCCGTCCCCGCCCACGCCTCCCAGTGCTCTGCCTCGACCCGACGTGACCCCTGTTCAATGTTATGGTGGTGTGCCACTCGGGGCAGCCACCGCTGTCTCCCGGTCCGACTCCTGTCCGTCTTCTACAGAGTCTCAACGGCAGTCTCTTCCATCCCCGTCAATCGATGACCTGAGAGGGTAAGTAGGGCATCCGAAGGGCAAGGACAGCCAGCGCCACCCATGGCGCTGGCGGCGACCTAGTAGCCGCGCACGGAGGGCACGGCAGCAAACCGACGACAGGCCGTCGAGAAGCACCCGGACGAGGGCGGCATCGTGGTAGAGTGTAGTAACGTACTACAGCCGGCGGCGCGGCTCGGTGCGGCTGAACGCGGGCAAGTCGCGCTCCGCTGCGCTGCGGCGTATCGCGCCCTGCGGCTGCCGATCAATAGGGGAGTCCTGCGCTGCACCGCCGCCCGCC
>NW_026268124.1:13601-17644 GCF_000697945.3 Frankliniella occidentalis | reverse complement strand
CCCCCACCCCGCTCTGTCGGCCGCTACCCTTTCCGGCGCCCCCGGCGGCCGCCCCCGCAGGCGCGGGAGTACCGATCACCCGGCTGGCCGCGGTAGCCGCGCTACCCGAAGTGCGGCGCGGCGAAGCGCGGTACTACCCACCCCTGCCGGTGTCCCCGTCGCCTCTCCTCGCGCCGCTGCACCGCACCTACCGCACCGGCCGCGCGTGCCATGCCAGCCGCCGATGGTGGATCGAAGGCAGGCCGACATGCCACCCGGGTGGGGCGGTTTAGTTATTAAATTACAGCATTCCAGGAGGGTGGATCGCCAGGGGGCAGACGACGAGGTTTACGCACGGGTAGGTGAGGTGGAACTTTCCAGGCAGCTTTCGACCCGTGCGTCGCAGCGGATTTTCACCGCTACGACATATTTGCAATCTGCCTAGGCAAAAGACGCGACATGAAACCAACCACACTACCCCTATACTAGGTGGAATCTGGATACCCCCGTTAGGTAACAGCATAATCTAAACAACAGAATGGAAACACCATCTTCAAAAATGAAGATCCGCGAAGCAATTCATACTTTTTGCCAACAAGGAGTCGAGGTTTGCGAACGGTCCCTTCCACGAACTTGGGGCATTATGCAACACTCGTTGCTTGCCCTGCACGGCGGTAACGACCCGAGAATTCCGGTCGATTTCCCTGCGGTCGGGGCGATACCAGCGATATACACTGGACGCTTTGGAGTTGGAGCAGAGCAGCAGTAAGAAACAGACGGCGCCCAGGGAGTTTTTCTGCTCGAGTAAACTATCCAGTTGAGATCGTAAATAGCTCGGCCTGCCTCCAACGCTCGCCCCGCCCTTGCGGAGAAGGAGCAGACCCCCCGCGCTGCCCGGCCAGCAGCCAGCAAGGCGGGCGCGCGCGTTGGGTTGCGCACCGAGCAGGCGGCGCGCGCGCGATCCTAACGGGAGTCGGAGCGGCGGACGAGCTGGTCGCGGCAGCGGCGGGACCGCCTGGGATGCGGAGCGGAAATGACAATGAATTCCGCGATACCGTTGGGTTATTTGTCTCCACTTCCATACGCCTGGAAAAGCGTGGGCGCGCGGCACGAAAAGTTGGTCATACGCGATGGTTCTCCAGTCTGTACCAAAGTGGCTGATTGGACCCCCACACACACGTCCTCCACCTCCGCAGCTGGACTGTACCGCAAGCACGCCTGCGGGTGGGTTGGGTTGTCTTCTCGCCTGGGCCGTAAGGCGCTATGATCACGGATGGTAGGCGGGCGGACCAAACTGATCGCACCGTCTGTCAAGGCAGTACACCACAGTGTTGTGGGTATGCCTACCCGGTCTGCCCGTTAGGCGCCATGACCCCTTGGGTATGCAAACCCGCAACACCGGGGAGTATTAGCCTTTATAACCGGTACATCGACGAATGTGGACGCCCCTGGTCATGTCTATGTCACCCGACCACCGCCGGGGTAGGGGTAAGGAGATGGCTGGGGGTGCGGTACAGCCCCCTCTGGCCTCATTGCAGAACTCGCCTTTGCCCGGCCCGTCCCAGCCATCGTGCAGTCGTAGGGCTTCCCTCGCTACTGGGTGACACCGTCACAGCCCAGAGGGCGAAGGGAAGCGAACAGAACAGAACTCACAGAGCTCAGGGCAGGGAGGGCGGGGCGTGTACCGACACCCACCGAACAGCAGGCTCGCCGCACGGCGTGGCGTGGCTCGATATGAGGGCTGCCGTTGTGCATGCGACTTTGCCAACGGCACTTCCATTTGCAATCAACCCGTCGCCCGCAACTCTTGGGGCTAACTGCTGCTGTGGCCCTTCTTAAAAAAATATCGCCCGTGGCCCAAAGTGATACTTGCTCGGTACTCTCAGCGGCCGCCCAGCGGTCCAGCGGCCGAGCCGAAGCCGAACCGAGTCACGGCTTCACGTAATGGTCGGGAACGGGCCGGAGTTCAAAGCTCCCCGCCGTGTGCTCCAGGGCCGGGCGTCGGCGGCCTGCCTCTGTCCCGCCTATTCTCCCCCACCCTACCCCCACCGCCGGGCGAAGCGAAGCGCCCAGCGGGAACCGTCGAGAGGTGAAGATCCGAACAACCGTTGAGCAGGTCATGATCAGGAACCTGACGCCCCGCCCCACCCGCCCCGCTTCGCCGCGCGTCCCCCGCGAGCTCCGCAGCACCCGGGCGGTGGTGGGCAGAGGGCGTGGTGCCGGTGCGGGGCGTAGCCGGCGTAGCCAGGACATCGCGAACTCCTGCCCGGACTGCCTCTCCGTCGGCTCAAACGCTGCGGGACTGCGGCCTGCCCTACTTCCCACTACTAGAGGAGCTGCATCCAGCACCGCTGGCCCGGCCCGGCCGGGGTCCGTGACTCACGGGCTGGCCGCGGCTGGCCGGGCGGCCCTCGAGGGGCCCTTGCCCCCCACGGCTGCCCCCGCGCCGTACTCGTGCTGCGCGGCTGCCTATCTGGCCGGAGCCACTTCCTTTCAATTCCGTTATTGCGGGCGCGAGCGGGCATCTTGACAGCTAATTCTCCCCGAGTGGAGAGCGTTCCTCGCCGACGACGGGACCGCTGTGAGCAGCGTTTGGGTCCCGGTGCGCCCGCCCAGAGAGAACAGAATCCTACAGTATGTGTTCCCCACCGCCGGTGGTGTGCGAGTGGTGCAATGGCTGCCCCGCCGGCGATCGACTCGTCGCGACGGCTGCGGCGGGCCGGACACGCTGCCAGGGTGCCGCCCGCCCCCCGACGTGACATGTCCCATCCGATGAGACGCGGCCGCGCGTCAATCGATGCAGAGCGTGGCGACGACTCGGGCCCGCGCGTTAAGATTTAATCGGAAAACTTAAGTGGAGAGGCGTTGCGCCCGCCACTCGGCCCGCCAGTCGGCCGCGCACGGGGGAGACTGCACCCTAGTGTAAGACGGCCTCGGCCGCGCTCGGGGTTCAACGGAACCTCAAGGCTAACTTAGATTTTGGAGCGGAGCGGAGGCGCGCTCGGGCCGGGGACCTATAGCGGGGCTTGATGGGCGTGCCGGGCCGGGCGTGGCCGGGCCGGGCCGCGCCCGGGAGGTGAGGACCCAGGGACAAAGGAGGCTCAACCAGAGTGCAGGGGGAGTGTGCACTGTAGTGGGTTAGGGCCTAGCTCAGCGCCTCCCGGCGAGGGCCTCGCCAGCCGCGCCCGGAGAATGGCACGTCACAAAGAAAACCGAGTTAGGATAACAACGCGCGATTTCCAGCTGTGGGGGGTGGGGGGTGGGGATTCCCCGCACGTTGAATCGTTTGCACGGTTGTGAGGGGCCGTCCAGAAGGTACGTCCGTCACTTGTCGTTTACGGAACTGCCAAGTTCAGCCTATGCAAGCAAGCAAGCTCTCATAGCGCCTAATGGGTAGGCAACATCTCGCTTGCAGTGCATGCATGTACTGCGGGGTGGCCTACCACGAGTCTTGCAGGCGCTGAGCTCCCGCAATTTACCAAATAAATCTCGAGAAAAATGGACGTACTATCTGGACAGTTCGTACGGGGACGTCGCAGAGAACACTTCGCACGCTATTCGACACGGTGCTAACACCGGCGGTGTAAATTAAGGCGTTATGGACCCTGGATAGCTATTGGGGCACACCTTTTCCTGAAAATTGCGTCTGCACACACACACACACACGCGCGCGCACACACACCACCTGCATATTTATCAAGCGGTGACAAGAAACACGCAGGTAACAACTAGCGCCGCGTGGAAGTCGTACTGGCGCTAGTTATTCTGTACCGCATGCGGGCGTGCGGGACGGCTGCCTACTTGCACGGCGCGAGCGTCAACGACAGCGACAGCTGCGAGTCGCAGCCTGCGACAGCAGAACGTACACGTGGGATTGTCATAAGTTTGTGCCGTCGACGCGCGGAGTTTCTGCGCAGGTTTTATTGAAGCATTTTGCGAAGCGTTACATCAGTCTAACCACAAATCACCGGGTGGTGGTGGGGTCCCGTTACCGTCGCCGCCTTCCCCGCCACGCCCCGCCACGCTGCCACTGACCACTGGCGCCGCTTTTTTTTTTTTTTTTT
>NW_026268124.1:10715-12300 GCF_000697945.3 Frankliniella occidentalis | reverse complement strand
GGGGGGGGGCAGGTGGCCGAGGGACCCAAACCGTTAGAAGTACCAGGTATCGTGCCTGCTGCTCGAGCCGCATTCGCACTCACTCACTCACACACATACACATGTACACACGCACACACATACACCCACGTCGAGTTGCACTGCGAGGGGCGGGCCGGGCGAGGCCCTTTTCACCGTTACCGGGACAAAGTATGAGGTATGTCACCCGGGGGGTGGGGTGCGGGAGGGCGTGGGAGACGGGAGATCGGGAGGTTCTCGGGCGATGCGACGGGGCGTTGGCGTTGACGTCCTATCCGCCGGCCCGGACGGAAGCACCGGGGCGCCCCGCGCCCCCTGCATAGCCAGATCTCGAGGTGATGACAGGGGAGAAGGAGATGGTCGGAACTTTGCAAGTAGGAGCATGGCAACTGACAACACCGACACGGCGGGGTAGGTCTAAGCGCACGCAGGTTGCTGCTCCTCAACCCCATGACACCTCCTCGGCGCGGAGGTCGTGGCGTTGCGCGCCATGAGAGAGAGGGGCCTAGCGGACGCAGCAGGCGGACGGACGCGTCGCCGGCGTCCCCCCGTCCTCCTTCTTCCCCCCCTGGCCTGCGTCCCGGAGTCCCGGCGGCGGGGCGGCGCGCGCGCGCGGCTCCGGCGGCTCCGGCTGCGTCCTGGTCCTGGCCGGCCCGGAGCGAGGGATCCTCCTCACTCGCCTCTCGTTCGCGGCCCCCGGCGCACAGCTCCACACGGCTCCGCAGCGCCGGCCCAGGCGAGCACCCAGCGCCGAGCACAGCGGCCAGGGCTCCGGTTCCGGTCCGACCCACCGCTCGCGCACAACGGTCTGCCCCTGCCTGCCGTCCGGTCCGGCGCGTGTCATCGCGCACCTCCCCGACGAGCGCGTGCCGGCCGTCAGCGCCCGCCCCGTTCCGCCCCGCCGTCAAACTGTGGCTGCTCGAGTCCAAGTCGTCGGCGATGAGGAAGAAGAAGAAGAAGGTGGCGCGACCGCCGCCGCCGCCCGCCGCCAAAAAGAGCAAGCCGTCCAAGAAGAAGAAGTGCCCAAAAATGAAGCGAAGGACCTGTGAGTACACTCGAGTGTGGCCCTTGCCCTGCCCTGGCCCGGTCCCCGGCCCCCTGCCGCCGGCCAGACAATGCCATTTGGTTTGCGGGTGGCACTTTACTCGCCCCCTTTGGACACAATAACGGGACCCCTCCGCCTCCTTGCGCGAAGCCCTCGCTCTCCTCCAGGCGCTCGCTCCAGGGCCAATTTCCTTTTCGCCCTTTTTGTTGTTTTGTTTTGGCGGAGCCGTTAAGCCGCCCATCGATACGGGCCCATTATGTACAGGTCCACCCGGCAGCGGCGTGGGGCAGCGAGGTCTAACCACCACCTCTGTCACCATCACCCAGGACCGTCCTCACCACAGAGGCTTCTCCGTTCGTGCCCGTGGTGAGGCGTTGATGGTGACGGTGGCGAGTCGCTCCTTCCTCCGTCCCCGCCCGCGCTCCGCTCCGCCTGCCTGCCCGGCATCGGCATCGGCGAGTCCAATAACTGGGACACTAACGGAGCGGGAGCGTCCTGGGGCTGGGGGAAAAAGGGGGGGCG
>NW_026268124.1:6956-10665 GCF_000697945.3 Frankliniella occidentalis | reverse complement strand
GGGGGGAGGGGGGATTCATCGCGGAGGGCTTGCGGACGACACGGGGCGAGCGGCATTCCATCCACACCTGCGGTGATTGTCGTCGCGCTGTTTGTTTGTTTTTTTGTGTTTGCAAAGGAAGACGAGTGTATTGTTGTGTTTTTTATTCGCCGCTGCTTTCCCGTCTTTCCTTCCCCCGTCCTGGGGCACCGGCGGCCACATCATGGCGGTGTACCCCCGGTAAGGACGATGTCCGCGCCGTGTCGTCCACTGCACGTCCCCGTCGGCCCGCCGCGTTCCCTGTTGTGCAGCCGCACGCCGATACCCTACCAACTCCGTGTTCTGTGTTATTTTGCAGTCGACGAGATGGAGCAGTACCTGGACTACATCGGTGGCCCCGCCGGGGCCCTGGCCCTGACGGGCGCGGCCGCCGCCTCCGCCTACTACCTCGCCAGCAGGCCGACGCCCCGGGCGCCGCTCGTGGACCTGGTTGACCAGAGCACCACGCTGCCGGTGAGTCGAACTTGACAAACTATCAGGTCTATAGGTCCAGCGCCGTGTCTTTGTGACGAAGTTCGCGCTGGAAGGAACCGCGGGAATGAGCTGCCGCCAGCCTCTTTGAGAGTAGCAACACGAGTTCGAATAGTTGCGTGATCCACCGGTTTCTGAGTACTCTTTAGGTTTCACGCGCGAGCCGGGCGCGCCTCTCTGACCTTCTGCCGTATGCGCGCGGGTGCAACATCAACTTCCCTGTTTGCGCTCTCGAAGGTGTGGATCGGGAAGTCGAGTGGCCACCGCGCGGTGACAGACGCCCACATCCGCCCCTTTGGCGTCTCTTAATAAAATGGTACCTCCCATTCCCTTCCCCCGGCACCGGGCCACTGCGGCCTCGCGGGGGTGTCCAAGATAAGCAAGATATCGATTGGAGTTGGAGAGGGGCGAGAGGGGGGCAGGGAAGCAGGGATAGGGAAAGAGGGAAGAGAGGATATGAGAGGCTTTTAGGGGAGGAAGGGGCTCCCGGTCCGGCCCCCCCGCCACTCGATGTAGGGCCCAATGCATGCCGCCAGCCCCCGCCCGGACCCAACTTGCGCGGCCCCGCCAGCCCCGCCTCGCCCCACCCCTTTGAGATGAGCGTCCCTGCCTGGTCGGGAGGGAAGTGCGCATCAGCTCCCACTGTTGCTGCTGCTGCTGCTGCTGCTGCTGCTGCTCCGCCCAAAGGTCAGGCCAACCCACACACCGCACTGTACCGAGAATGTGTCTCGTGATAAAATGCAATCAAGCTAATGGGGCCTGGTGCAATGCATCGAGGGACATGGGGAGCGGTAGTGTGGAGCTAAGGGCGACTCCTGCCGGGTCGCGCCGGGTCAGGGCGGGTCTGGCGGCGCAGTCCTGCTCCCAGAATAGACCTTCGCAACGAGTAAACGAGACAACTGCGCGGGACGATCGGGGACGAGACGCTAACGAAATGTCGCAGTGTGGCTGTTGCTGCTGCTGCTGCTGCTGTTGTCGTCGGCAACCACCCCAGCCCGTCCCGATCCCGAGCGCCTGACCTCGGGCGGGTAGGCAGACCCGCCGAGCACGCCTCCGGGGCGGGCTGCCGACCCTGCGCCTGCGTCGCCCGAGCGCCTGACCTCGGACGGGTAGGCAGACCCGCTGGACACGCCTCCGGGGCGGGTGGCCTACGCTTCGCCTGCCCCACCGAGCGCCTGACTGCGGGCGGGTAGGCGGCCCGCCCCGGTAGGGTGTCCGGCGGGTCTGCTTACCCTGCGCCTGTCCCGCCCCTGCTGGAGCTACGGGCCACGCGGCGCGGCGCACGTGTCTCATCACAAACCAAACATGAAGGGGCAGGAGGACGGGGAAGGAAGGGGTGAGGGTGGGGCGGGGTGGAGGTAGTCACGTGTGAGGCAGTGAGGTGGGGCGGGGGACATTGGGAAGGTGGGAGATGGGCCGGGCTATGTTTAGCTGCAGTTGCAGGAGCTGCACGGCTCGCTTGTCGGTCACATGGCCGGCGGGCGATGGAGGGGTGGGGGTGGGGAGGGGCTTGTTGTTACAGCAAGTGACATCATACTACTTTGGTGACGACGGTTTGGGCGAGGCGGTGGTGCGGAGCGAGTGGGGCGTGCGGAGACAATAAAGATGATTTGTGTGGAAAGGGTTTGGCTGGCGCGGGAACTACTGCCGCCGGCCGCCGCCCTCGTCGGCCCCGCCAGGGAGTGTGTCCATCACGCCGGCGTCCCTGCAGATGCTGCCCGTGTGCGCCTCCAGTGCCGCGTGCAGCTGCACAAGTGCCTTCCAGCACCTGCTGTCAGGGTCCATTCTGCTGCACGTGGCTCGCGCCCGCGGGGCGACTCCCACCCCTCCACCCACCCTCCGCTCCCCCCGGCCCCCGCTGCACGGTGCTGTTTGGCGCCGCAGAGCAGACCCCGAAACATCTCGGTCAATCAACACCACAAGGAAGTCAATCGTTGCGGAGGAGATGGCGTGAGGAAGAGGAGGAGCAGTGAGGAGGGGCGAGGAAAATAAGTTCGCCAAGCTTGCCGAGAGATTCCTGTGTTCAGCAAGGTTAACAAAAGGGAAGAAAGCATTCCTTGTCATACGCGTGTGTTTGTGCGGACACACGCTCCGCATATAATTGAGTGTCGGTATGGTGGCGGTAGCTCATTACCAAAACACACACTCCTGGTGAGCAGCTGGTGTTTGCTCCTGGCTAGCAGCCCTGCGCCCGGCCGCCCCTGGCCGCCCCGCCGGTAAGCTACCCGACTGCGGGGACGTGCCGAGCCGGCGCCGCTCGACTCGTCACGGGGCGGGGCGGGGCGGGGCAGGACGCGTGCCGTGGCGCGGCGAGTGCCTAGTGCTGATCCTCCCTCCGACGCGTCGAGTCGCTCCCCTGCGGGCTGCTGAGCAAAGGGTCCTTCAGCGTGTAGGCTCCCCCCCGGGGGTTGACCCGCGAGCGCGTGCGTATACGTGCGTGCGTGCGTGACGTGGCGTGACAAGTGTCTGTGACGAAGACGAGTCGGTCGAGCAGTGTGTGACGAGCCTGTGCGACGGCATGGCGCCGTCCAACACCACCGGCTGCTGCGGCTGCGGCGCGGAGCCCATCCGCATCCCCATTGGGCTGCACAACCAGTCGGACATGATGAAGGTACAGGTGAAGGTGAGCCAGTGTCACGAGACGAGGCACACTCGGACACGGAGAGTGGTGAGGTCGACGATGAACCGTCACCCGTTTCCTGAGCGGCCGTAGGGGAGGGTGTGCAAAAGCCGCAGCTTTGGCCGGACGTGCTGCACCCTCAAGTGACCGGCGCCTCCAGTAGTGTCATACCCTCTGGAAACCCCCCCCCCCTCCTCTCTTTTCTCAAGTAATCAGCTCACTCTAAATCACCGAGCATCGACTCGGCCGCGGAGCGCGACGGTGACCAGGGGGCTGGGGGAGGCTGTCAATACTCGCGGCCGCGGCCCTTTGCCGCGCCGCGCCCACGGCGTTCACAGTCACGCCAATTTATAACGCTACGTGTAAAAGCCGAGCAGATTTTCATTTCACTGCCGCACCGCCCGGTCCCTCGCGAGTACGTTAAAGCAGTAGTGTGTGGTGGTACAGGTCTCGACGCACAGTCCGGCCCGGCCCGCTCTCGCCATCGGCGCCAGCTCCGCCCCCCTCCTCTCTCTCTCTCCCTCCCACGCGCCCCCATGGGGCTCGCCGCCCTTCACGCCCCCACGCACGTGAGCCCCC
>NW_026268124.1:4800-6683 GCF_000697945.3 Frankliniella occidentalis | reverse complement strand
GGGGTGGGGCGGGGCGCCTGACACAACTCGACTGACCCGTGGGACTCCACACACGATGGGGCGCCGGACCCTCTTCCACTTCAAATAGAGTAGCCAGCCGGGCACTTTTCTCCACCAGGAATAGAAACATTCTCTCTACGGCATTAGAGGGTCGGCGTCGGCGAGGGGCACGATGGAGGGGACGCCGACGGCAAGGCTGTGGCCAGGGCCAGCTGGGCTAAGGGGGATGATCCCGGTGGATCAGAGTGGCGCGCAGGATCATCCGGCTCAGGTTCCGTGGGGGTGCCGAAAGTCCCTCTGCCCACGAGCTCCGGGCGGTAATGCAACATTCAGTTGAGGGGGCTGCCGAGCTGCGGGGTGTCCTCCTCCCGCGGTGCGTGGTCCGTCCGCGCTCTTCGCGCTTGTCCCCGCGGCGGGCCCCCGGCAGAGGCGAGGTGGAGCCCTGCGGTGGACCCGCGCCGCTTGGCCCGGCACCCTGTCGTATTCTGGTCCAGGGTCACGCCAGGCGGCGCGCGCCGCCCCGCGCCGCACCGCCTCGTTCGGCTGCCGTATATGCCACCGCCCCGGGACTCGAATTGTCTGGTGTTTGTGATCGACCGGGCCGGAGGCCGGACCCATAGGGACCGCCCTCGCCAGTGACGCGGACCTTGCTGATCGAAGTCCGGGCCGCGGGCCGCGACCTCCCCGCCGCCACGCTGCTCTGTGGCCCGCTCCACAGGCCTCGCCCCCCGCCTCTCCGAGTTTACAACCACCGTCGCGAGCTGGTACAGTGTGCCGGGGTGGGTTTGAACGGCTGCCATGTGGGGCGGCGCTCCGCCCCACTGCGCCACGCCGCGCCACCCCGAGCCACGCCACGCCACGCTGCGCCACTTTCGCCTTCCGCACGATTCTGATCGGAGTCGAGTCGTCTGCAGAGTTGCGTTCGGCTGCTCGAAGCCTGCGGCTGCGGCAGGACGCGACAGACAGAACAGCTGCGCGGTGCGCGTGTCCCGTCCCGGTCCCCGGTCGGAGCCACCGGCAGCTGGGGTGTCAGGAGCAGGGTCAAGAAGCAAGGTCCTTGCCGCGAGCCGGTGGGGCGCGCGGGGTGGGGCTGGGGCGGGGCGGGAGCGGCAGGATGGCGGAGCTACGCCAACATTGTGGAGCTAGCTGCCTCCCTGGCGGCGAGCGCGTCTAGCGCTGAGGTGAGGAGGAGGAGGGGGTATTATTATTTCAGGTATAAAGTTAGTACAAAGTCGAGCAGCGTACATGACAGTCGTGGCTCGTCGCAGCCCCGCGATGGTCCCAGCAGCGCCACCGGGGAGAGGGCGGCGGGGGAGGGAGAGGCCGAGCGGTAGTGTGTTTGGCCGCGCAGGCTGATGAGCGTGACGTCCTGACGGGCGGTCGCGACGCTTCGAGCTCGTCTTCCCCCAGGATCACTGTCAAAGTCGTGGTCAACTCCCCCAAACTACCCACGCGCGCCCCCTTGCTCCCCGGTGGTGGGCTGCCGCGTCACTGGTAGCACGACGGCCTTCATACATTATGTAGACTGATTCCGCCGGGGCCTTCCGTACCCCCGTCCTTGTAGCCCTCATGAGGCACGACCTTTGGGTGAGATACGGAAATCCCCTTGCCCCGAGGAATCAGTCTACTGCGTGACAGGCCCCTCGGCGGCCACCTGCGGGGTGGCTGCGCGGACCATGGGAGTGGCGAGGGCGATGGCCAGAGTTAGTTTGCGTGAATGGCAGCCACCCAGTGCGCGGCGCGGAGGCGGGCGCCGCCGGCGCCGGACGGCTCAACAACAGCTGAGCCGGCTGCTCACAAATTTCAGGAAGACATAAGGGCGAGGGGTGGCGGCGGACGCGGCCGGGCGCCTCAGTCGGCGCCCAGCTATATTTAATAAATCT
>NW_026268124.1:0-4750 GCF_000697945.3 Frankliniella occidentalis | reverse complement strand
GAAAAGGAAGGGGGGGGGGGGCACCCCCGCATTCCGGACGGGTCCTCCGTATTATCTTACTTCATGTCCACCTTGACTGGCAGCAGAATCTTTTCGCGGCGAGACTATCGTTAAGGGGCCCGTCCTCCCCCTCGCCCCTCGACGTCCGCTCCGACGTCACATTTCGACTCTCTTGTGTCACTTTAGCGGCTAATGTAGCGTCAAACGAGCGCCGCGTGGTTCGGCAGTTGGCATTGCCCGTGGGGGTAGCGTGGCGGTGCGCGGCGTGGCGGGCGTAGCTCAGGGCTATGCTTGGAGCCCCGCGCCTTGGCCTCGAGCGAAGCAACGCGAAGCGACATCTAATTATAAAGAGCCGATAAACGAAGCTGCCTCGCGTCGCGTCGCAGGCCAACAACTGCGACATTTATTTGTTTCTTTGGTGTCATGTAATGCCGGAACAATCGCCGGCGTGTTATTTCTTTACAAAGCCCTCGCTTGTGGTCCCCACCTTCAACTCATCCGACGCACTGTTGCAGGGGCCGGACATGGTTCGGGTGTCCAAGTTCTACAAGGAGGCGCGCGAGGGCAAGTTTGTGAGCTGCCTTCACTCGGACGCGAGGACGCTGTACGACACATTCCGCAGAGGCGCTAAGGAATCAAGTAAGTCCCCGGATTCCTTCAACCACGGCAAACTCCGCCTACCCACTGATCTGTTTACTAAGATGAAGCACTCTTCCACTCGCAGACAACGGGCCGTGTCTGGGATGGCGCGAGACACCCACCAAGCCCTACCAGTGGCTGCACTACAACGAGACCCTGCTCAGGGCCAAGAACCTCGGCTCGGGGCTGGTCACGCTCGGGCTCGCGCCGGGCGTCAAGTCGTTCGTCGGCATCTACTCGGTCAACTGTCCCGAGTGGGTGCTCACCGAGCAGGCCGTGTACGCCTACTCCATGGTCCTGGTGCCGCTGTACGACACCCTCGGGCCGGACGCGACCGCGTTCATCATCAAGGAAGGTAAGACCGTCAACGTCAGCGGCCATGTCGATATTCTCTACGCGGCCGCTGCGTTGGAGGGTTCTAACGCTCTTCTCGCGGCCCACAGCTGAGATCAGCGTGGTGGTGTGCGAGGACGACGCCAAGGCCAACCTGCTCCTGGAGAAGGCGCCGCGATGCCTCAAGAAGATCGTGACCATCAAGCCAGTCCAGACACCCACCGCGGCCAAGGCCAAGGCCAGGTTCGTCGACATTCTCTCGCTCGACGAGCTCGAGAGGATGGGCGCCGCCAAGGGCCACCCGGAAGTGGTGAGTTGTCAATGGTTTAGTTTCTTGTGATTGAAGCAAAGGGTCGTCTCTTCAATGTGCGTCCTCGCTCTTTCAGCCCCCTAGCAAGGACGACCTGTGCACCATCTGCTACACCTCGGGGACGACGGGCAACCCCAAGGGCGTGATGCTGACCCACGAGAACGTGGTGGCCTCCATGAGCGCCGTCATGATGCAGATGGGCGACCAGCGGCCCAACTCGAGCGACGTGCTCATCTCGTACTTGCCGCTCGCGCACATGCTGGAGCGGTGCTGCCAGAACGCCATGTACTCGGTGGGCGGCGCGGTGGGCTTCTTCACGGGTGACATGCACCGGCTCACGGACGACTTCAAAGCGCTCCGGCCCACCGTGATGCCGGCCGTGCCGCGCGTGCTCAACCGCATCTACGACAAGGTGAGGGTGCGCGCGGAGCCCAGCTCGACGGCGGCGCGTGGCCGTGGACTTACCCCCTTGACTCTGACCGCTCTTCTTCCCTAAGGTGATGGCCGAGGCGGCGAACTCCTTCGTCAAGCGGCTCACGCTCAGCCTCGCGCTCAGCGCCAAGGAGAGCGAGATCCGACGGGGCATCCTGCGCAACAACTCGTTCTGGGACGTGCTCGTGTTCCGCAAGGTGCAGGACGCTCTGGGCGGGCGCGTGCGCCTCATGGTGGTGGGCTCGGCGCCCATCTCCGGCTCGGTGCTCAGCTTCATCCGCTGCGCGGCCGGCTGCCTCGTCATGGAGGGCTACGGCCAGACCGAGTGCACCGCGCCCATCACCCTCACCGTGCAGGGCGACCACGTGCCCGAGCACGTCGGCCCGCCCGTCGCCTGCTGCTGCGTCAAGCTCGTCGACGTGCCCGAGATGGAGTACATGGCGGCCAACGGCCAGGGCGAGGTGTGCGTCAAGGGCACCAACGTGTTCCAGGGCTACTTCAAGAACCCCGAGCAGACGGCCGAGGTCAAGGACAGCCAGGGTTGGCACCACACTGGCGACATCGGCATGTGGCTGCCGAACGGCACACTTAAAATCATCGACCGCAAGAAGCACATCTTCAAGCTCGCCCAGGGCGAGTATATTGTGCCGGACAAGATCGAGATGGTGTACGCGCGCAGTCAGTACGTGCACCAGGTGTTCGTTCACGGCGAGTCTCTCAAGGTGCGTGTAATAGCCTGTTCGTCTTGTGTCTGCTGCTTCCGTTCTTTTCGATCTGAACGCCCTATTTCCTTTGTTGCAGTCGTGCGTGGTCGCCGTGGTCGTGCCGGACGTGGACGTCATCAAGTGCTGGGCCACAGAACACAACATCCCCGGGACCCTGTCTGTGCTCTGCAACAACTCCCAGGTCAAGCAGCTCATCCTGGACGACATGCTGGCCTGGGGCAAAGAGGCGGGACTCAAGTATTACGAACAGGTAAGGATCGTCGAATGGCGCCGGGTGGGTGGGCAACCCATTCGACAGCGACCGCCGTGGGGTGGGGTTCTCTGAAACTTCTTCAACCTGAACAAGGATTACAACGACTGCTTGTTCATAGCGAACTCGGCATGTTTTAATCAATCGTACTCTGCGTTTTCGTCGCCAGGTCAAGGACATCTACCTTCACCCAGACCCCTTCTCGGTACAAAACCATCTCCTCACGCCAACACTTAAGTCCAAGCGGCCTCAGCTCAAAGCGTACTTCAAGCCTCAGATCGAGGACATGTACGTGAAGTTGGCCTGAGCGGCGTGTCTCGCCAGTATGACGCGAACTGTCGCGTTGAACGGACGAAATCGAGTCAGAGGCCAGTGCCGACCAGCCGTGGCCTGAGGGAGATGAACTCGCTGGAGGCCCGGTGAGGCAAGGCTGAGGAGCGAGGGCTGCTGCTCGGGGGTGCCCGCTCTAGCCCTCGCCCTCGCGGTCCATTTATGTGAGTGTGTGAGAGTGACACTCAGTGTAATAATCAATCATACGTCTGTGCTACGAGGAAGAAGTTACTGTGCTCTACCCTCGCTTGGACACTGTTTGACAAAGCGACAGCAGTGGCGCCTCCTCCATTTGAAAGCAAAGTGTCTCTTCATTTTCATGTGAGAGGTAGGTGTTTCTTAGTTTTTGTGCAAAAAAGAAAATGATTCCATAATGATGTGGGTGACATGTAACCCTCGAAAGAACCTAGTGATCTGTTTGTTTGAAAATGCTGGTTAGTTATGGCCACAGATCTCTCGAGATTTTCTCAGATGTAATGTGTATGTGTGCCAGTCAATTGTTTGAAAATGTCTGTTTGGTTTAATCGCACTGCACCTAGGTGGCAATTTATTCCAAGACCAATGTTGTTAATGTGTCAGGTGTGAGATGCCTGCTATATAAGAAAATGTTACAAATTATTGAAATTCTAGAGTTGCGTTTACTGCTCCATTCATTAACAAATGAGTAGTGACCAGTGATTACAAGGTATGGACCTCAAGTGAAAAGGCAAAACTTGTAAAGGAATCTATGTATTTCCATGAGCTGTATTAATCGTCAAGTTGCATCTTATCAAGGATGCATCTTTTTTAACTTGTTGGAAGTTTTGCCTTAATAACTTGAGGAAGTGCGAAAAGGAAAATGGTGATGATTAATTTAAAGTTATCTCCATATCAGAATTTACCTTGGATTGCACATTCTTTCTGGTCTCACATGCTGATTGCTCTTACCCTTTTTCCATTAAAACATTTCACCCAAGCAAGAATTATTGAGACAATTGTGTAGAGTAAAAAGGTAACCATGGTACTCTTGAAAGAAAATGTCAATGAATAGTCTATTCATTGAAACAAAGGTCACAGTTTGAAGTAATAGGCAATATTTTCCAGAAGAATTGAGCCCTAAATATAAATATTCAACTTCTTAGGGCTGTTTTGGGGATTCAAGTGCCTTTTTGTTAACTATTTGTATAGCTGTTTCACTTTCCTGTTCTATTGAGAGGGGACCAATGTGGGAAGGTTTGTCCCTTATTTTGCAGATGTAAACATATAACAGTTTGATAAAAAGATTTACAAAGTATTCTCTGTAATTCTTTCAAGTTGGTCAAAAAAAAAAATAATCAAGAAACGATAGAGGATGACTGTTCATTTTGATAATAGGGCAGACCCTCCAATATGAACATTGAAAACATATACTTTAATTTGTAGCTCATGGTGCTCCTAGCATATATCTTGTCAATTCAAAATCTATGATCCAATGCATGTCAATAACTTACCGTCCACTATGAGCCAGTCAAGGTGGTCAAAGCACATTTTGACAGAATGAGTGAATTGTAACTTTACAATGGGTCAATTTTCAGCAATAATTAAAAGTGAATGTGAAGAAACTGATCTACTTCAGTGGTGAGAGTGGACAGGGTAATACGTAGAATGCAAACATTGCAATATCTTTTTTGTATCTGCTCTCTTCTTTTCTTGGAAAAATAAAAATAAAAACCAAACAAAAAAATCAAGCAAAAATAAACATTTTATCTGGAA
>NW_026268123.1:24813-28109 GCF_000697945.3 Frankliniella occidentalis | reverse complement strand
CCACCTCTCTCTTCCACTGTCTCTCTCTGTCAAATAAATAATCTCGGAAAGCAGCCCGCCAGCGCGCCCGCCCGCCCCGACCGGGACCGGGGGCCTTCTGATTTATGACGAAACGCACCAGGACGACGACGACGACGGCGCGGCGACGGACGACGGCGAATCGAATTTGGGTGTCATGGGCGCGGTTCGAGAAATATATGTAGAGTTTTCTCTTTCGACAACAAACGCCGACGGCGACAAAAGGTGAACCCGCCTTCAAGCTCCATCTTCGTCGTCGTCGTCGTCGTCCCGGCGAGGTCGGTGTGGTGGTGGTGGTGGTGGGTGGTGGTGGGCGGGTCTGTTGTTTTTCAACTTGGATCCCCTACAACAGGATGCTGCTGCTGCGCCCCTCAGCCGACCTCGGCTGAGCATACACCTGTTCATTACCTCCCCTGGCGCGGGGCGCGGGGGCTCAAGTGTGCAGCAGCAGCACTGCTTCCATAGGCGCCGTGGGATGGGGCCGGGGCGAGCGAGCTAGCGCCGCGAGCAGCCTCCGCACACACACACACACACACACGCGCGCGCGCGCGCGCGAGCAAGTTACGTATGAAAGCCAAAGAGGCGGCAGTGGTAGTGCGGAAGGACGCAGGAACGCTGAGGGGACGCGACTCCCTCCAACTTTGTCCGGACAGGTCGCTGCTGCTGCTGCTGCTGCTTCTGCTGTTCTGGCGAGTAAGCGCGCGCGCGCGAGACGGGAGAGATGTTCGAGACAAGAAAAGCGACCCCGACCGGGGCGCGTGTCTCCGAAACGACAAGGGCGTTCTCCTCCGCGCCTCTCCGGACGGTGAGACGGCCCTTCGGACACAGCCGAGGGCTGGCCAGGCCGGCCGGCCGGCCGACGGCGGCAGCAGCAGCAGCGATTCCAGGCATAAATCTCCAAAGCAACAATTCCGAATAAAATATGCTGCTTATAAAGTGGGGAGAAGCCGTGGCGGTGGAGGCCGCCGCTGCTGCTGCTGCGCGCCTGCCCGCCTGGCGGGGCGCGAGCTTGCGAGGAGGGAGATGGGCGGGCCGACTCAAGACCGGACAGACGGACAAACGAAATTGAAGCCGCGACAAGGCACGACTTTTATTGTGCCGAATTTTAAGAGTAAAGAGAGAGGCGAAAAGAAGAGTCCCTTGCAAGCCGACGGCCGGGGACTTTTTTGACGGGGGGAAGGGAGGAGGGGAGCGGAAAGCGATCCGAACTCGGACTCAAATTTCACGACCGCTTTGCCTTTTCATTTTATTTCTCATCCTCGCGCAGGGCGTGGCACGGCAGGGGCGGTGCGCGCGCACCCGGCACTGTAACCTGTTTTGTTCGAGAAACAAAAGGCAGCCCGACCACCTACTACAGTACAGCCAGAGAGCCGGACGGTGCAAACGTTATATTCCCAACAGACAAACAAATCGCTACGTCGCAGTAAATAATAAGTTATGAGGCTGAGGGGGGAAGGGGGGGGGCGGAAGGAGTCGCGGAAATGAAACAAACAGCGCGCATGTGAATTTCAAAGTGAAGCAGCATCAGGCATGCGTCCCCGCGGAGCAGCATCGCGCCGGCCCTGCCGGGGCCCGGAGGGTCGTTACGGCCAGAGATACACGGCCCGGGACACGGAGCCAAGAGCGCCGCCGCCGTAGCGTCGTCGGCGGCGGCTGCAAAAATTTACACGTGCGAAGAAGAGAAATGTAACGAAAAAGTTTTACTCACCCCTGCTGTAGGACACATGCCGTCCAGGATGAGCCCCGAGATGTAGTTCATGTTGCGGTAGCCGAGGCTGCCGTTGAAGCACATGTGGATGTTCTCGTTGAACTTGGCCTCGATATCCTTGAGGCTGTACACGCACATGGCCGACTTGGCCTGCGGCTCGGCCGTGATGGGGCGCGCGGGCGAGAAGACGCCGATCATGACGGCGTCCCCGGGCTCGATGCCCATGTTGACGGCCAGGTGCTCGCCGGCCGGCACCACCTTGGCGTCCTGGATGATGTTGTAGTTGGTGGTGACCGCCTTGCCGTCCTCGACGTGCCGCACCTGGCACTGCAGCGTCACCTCCGTGTAGCTGTCGTAGTTGGCGTCCGTGATGCAGGTGCGCGCCAGCCGCGTCACGTAGCCGAGCTCCTCCTGCTCGGGCAGGTGCGACTGCTTCTGCACCAGCACGAAGTAGGCGTAGTCGGACGCGTTGAAGCCGTAGACGTAGTTGACGAGGAAGTGGTCCCGGTACTTGACCTCAATCTGCAGCGAGCTCTGCTTGGAGAAGGACAGCTCGGCAAAGTCGAGGTTGTGCAGCCGGCGCGACGAGATGGCGGGCACGTCGTGGCGGTACTCGCCGTTGTTGGTGAACGTGGTGCCGACGTACAGGACGTTGGAGCCGCCCCAGCCGTAGCGCTCCGGCCCGATGAAGGCGTACGTCGACGAGTGCTCGTCGTTGGCGGCCACGGCGCGCGGCAGGAACTCGGGCTTGTCCGTGATGTTGTTGACGCTGTACTTCTCGCACGAGCCCTGCGACAGCGACCCGCACACGATGAGGTAGCGCGACTCGGGGTCCAGGACCAGGATCTTGTTGACGTTGTTGGTGAGCGTCGTGCTGACGTCAGCCGACTCGCAGCCCGACGCGTGGCACTGCGGCGAGTCGTGCTTGGGCCCCGTGACCACCGTGGCGACGGGGCGCAGGTTGGGGTCGAGCTGGAAGAGGTGGTTGACGCCGCCCACCACCAGGCCGCCCGTCACCCGGTCCAGGACCATGTGCGTGAGCCGGGTGCCGTTGCCGAACACGAGCATGCCGCCGCCGGCGCCCTGCTGCCCGGGGCCCTGGCCAGGGGTGGGCGCGGTCAGGGGGGCGGGCGGGCCCGCCCCCCCCAGCCCGGCCGCCGCCAGGGCGACGGCCAGGGCGTAGACGAGGCCGCCGACGGGGCCCCCTGCGCGCGGCATGGTGCGAGGGGTGCGCCGGCGCCTCAGCTCGACCGACTCCAACAGCTCGCCATCCTCCCTGTGAACAGACAAAAACAACAAGCGGGTCAGACAGGCGCGACAAACGCTCCGCAGGTGGGTGCCAGAGGCTAATGCAGTAAACGGCCGCCCGCCCGCGCCGCGCAGCGGGGAGTGGACCTGGCGCCACTCTAACTCAATAAACAATTTTTCCCCCGCAGTTTCACCGCGGCAGCCGGAGTACATCTCGCGCAAGACGTGCGAGGAGGGAGGGGCGAGGGGGAGGGGGTGAAGGCCGCATAAAATTTCATTAACGTTCCCAACGTCGTCAGCGGGGGTAATTCCTGGACGCGGA
>NW_026268123.1:23093-24763 GCF_000697945.3 Frankliniella occidentalis | reverse complement strand
GGCGGGGTGGGTCAGGGCGTACGCCCCAGAGCGTAAGCGGGGTAATGAAACGTTCGCCACGATTAGGCGGCGGGCGGTGCTCCCGTTCGCTGGAACAGCCCCGCGTGTTCCAGTGTTCCAGGAGGAGTCCAACGGGACAACAAACGCCATAATCAATCTCACGCGAAATCTCTGGAATTCGCGCACATCGCTTCCGTCCCGGCCGAGCTCGGCCGTCGTCGTCTTCCTTCCACTTTCATGAATCGCACGCCCCCATCCCCCAGGGCGAAAGAGCGGAGAGCAGACATTCCCGGGAGCTGGGGCGCGCGGCATCAGCCGGCGGCCCGGGGTCGGGCAACCCCCGCGCCCCGCCGCGCTCCGCCCCGCCGAACGGGAAGGGAAGGGACTCTGGGGACGCTGCGAGGACATCCTGTCCGTCACGGCCCTCATCCCCTGCCCCCTCCCCACAGAATTCTCTTTCGCTCTTTCTCTCTCGCTCTCCCCCGGAGTTGCTTATACTCCTTCCTGCCACGCGCTGCCACACCCCTCTCTCTCTCGCTCCCTCACCGTGTCACTCACTCCCGCCCCCGCCGCAGTGGAGAGGCGGTGCGACAGAGACAGAGTGCGGCGGCCCCACGTGCCGGACGGCATTCCCGGCGTGCTCCGATACCCACACTACACCAACCCACCCCGGCGCAGCGGATCAACAGGGCGAGAGGCAACTCATTACACGACAATCAATACAACTTTGGCACGCTGCGCTGATTTTTCTCCCACCCAGGCAGCAGCAGCAGCCCTCCGCTGCCACGGAGAGGGGAGGAACGACTTGAGAGTCGGAAAAGTTTAAGTATATACCATCAGACCATCAGGCTGGGGCGCGCGCCGATTTTCTACCTTGCGGGACTGCTTTGACGTCGACATTGATGAACCACCCACCCCTCGCGCACGCGCTTCCAGTTCGCATATTCAGAGACGCGTATCGGTTTAGAATTTAGGAGCAGCGCTGCAAGTTTTGTTGATCGTAAACTCGAAAACTAGAAATATTGAGGAGGGCTATATCGTCAGGCCCGAACAAAGAAAGGACCGTGCAGGAGGAACAGTAGATAGAGAGGGTGCAGACAGATCTAAACGGCACCGCCAAACACCCCCAGAGCGCGCTCGCACGTACACAGACACACGCCACCGCACCACAGACCCCATATAATACTTTCGACAATAGCATTAGGTTGTGCATTACCGGCGGTGGCGCCACCCCCCAGTGCGAGAGGGACGCCACACACTTGGTGCGAGTACGAGAGAGAGAGAGAGAGAGAGAGAGAGAGAGAGAGGTGCGAGGGGACCCATATGCCGCCGTCCCTCCGTCCCTCTCTCTCGCACTCGCTGCCCAGCCCCGGGCCGGGCCCGGTCGCACCCCCGGCAGGGCCCACCCTCGCCATCCTATCCATCCATCCCCCAGCGGCGCTTGGCTCGGGGTGGAAGAGAAGCGGCACGGCGCTGGTCGCCATGGCGACGGCGTGAGCGACTGACGGCGCACAGGGCGACACACTCTCACCCTCTCTCTCTCTCTCTCTCCCACCTACACCCAGTATGACAAGGTCGCGGCCCCGGCCCCGGCTCGCCTGCCCGCCTCCAGCTAATGCAATTCCGTTTCATTTCAGGATGAATTCCAGAAATAAATCTGCCCCAGCCCC
>NW_026268123.1:17661-18398 GCF_000697945.3 Frankliniella occidentalis | reverse complement strand
CCCCCTCCCCCCGGGGGCCCGACCGACGCAGAGCAGGCGTCGCCGCGCCGCCGCCACCGCCGTCGTCACCACGTCGTCATTTCATCACAGCCTGCCATAAACGGACCAAATTCTCGTGGGGATTATCGTGCAGCCCTCCCCCTCCCCCCTCCTCTGTCACGGTAACCACCACCACCGCCTCCGCCACTACCACGACGAGGACCCCGGCGCGCGGCGGCGACGCCGAGGGGCGTGGGTCGGCAGCGTGGCGGTGGTGCAATAAAGAGATAAGGGCGCCCGCCCCGCCCTGCCCCGCCCCGCCGCACCTGCAAACAAATATAACGTCGCTAATCACCGATTCCACCCCTTCGTCCCTCCGCCACCCCGGCCCGGCCGCCGGCGGCGGCGGCGGCAGGAGCGGGCGCCTCTTAAAATTCAGTCCAGGATTCATCGCCAAACTTGGCGGCGCCGACGCTGCCGCCGCCGCCGTCGGTCCGTCACTGCGGAGGACAATAAAGGCATTTGCTCGCACCGCCTCCCCCCCGAAACTTGGAGGGGGCGGAGGGCGTCGGCGGCGTCGGCAGCGACGGCGGCGCGCACGGAGCGTTAGTCCTTGCCGCTCCTCAGACCGAGGAGAATGAGGGGAAGGGGGGGGGGGCGGTAGACAGGGCAGGGCAGTCACTTAAGTCGGGCTCTAATAACGCGCGGACGCGACCCTTGCGAGCCGAAAAACGTCAAGAGACTAGAAAAAAAAATGA
>NW_026268123.1:15280-16211 GCF_000697945.3 Frankliniella occidentalis | reverse complement strand
CCCCCCCCAAAGCACTCGCCCGACCGGCAGCCTCCCGTGCGCCGACCTACGCCACGCCGCCGCCTCCATCCAGTCTCTTTGTCGTGACCCAAACGGTCAGAAAATGCGACACGACGTTCGATGCTGGCTGCGCCCCGCAGAGTCCGGTCAGTGTCAGCGGCCAGTCAGCAGCGCGGTCAGAGAGCAGCGCAACGGCAGCGGGGCCGACCGCATCGCCGGGCTCAGGTTGCCGACGGGGCATCGGGTGTCGGCCCGCTGCAGCTGGGCAGCTGATCGCCAACAAGAGCGCTGCGACGGCGGCCGCCCGCCAGCTCGGCACCTCGGCCCGGAGGAGGAGCCACGGACGCGCGCCGCTGCACGTCCCCGTCGACGAGGAAAAAACCGGGACCGGGGAATGCAGGGGGGTGTTTGGTTGTGCTGCGTAACTCTTCATTGTTGGGCCTGTCGACGTGCGCGCGCGCGCGCACACACACACACACGCCGGCAGCCTCACCCCCCCCTCCTACACACACATCTATTGTGGCTGGCCAAACGCGTATCCGACTCGATCTGGCGGCACCGGCGAGAGTAAGAAGGAGAAGAGGAAGAAGAGGAGTAAGGAACAGCCGAGACCAGCAAGACGGCGAGGAGGCACAACAGAGCAAAAGAGCAGCTTCACGCACCGGCGCACCAATAATATGATGTCACCCCGGCGACGACAATGACCCCTCCCATCCTGTGCTACTTATCGACAGCGACGTGCCCCGAGGACCCCGGGCGAACACAACGGGACGACATACGCAACCGTCCAGGCGCCTGCTTATGGAAGTAGCATAAGGCCCCACCACATAGTGTGGTTTTATTCTTTCAGTTTAACAGGGTTCGGCGCAGTACCCAATACAGTTTGACGGCGACCCACCAACAACCAGCCAAACCCACCTATACGCAACAC
>NW_026268123.1:10731-15230 GCF_000697945.3 Frankliniella occidentalis | reverse complement strand
AGCAGCGCTACAACGCGTGGCGTGGCTGACGCGACGGCGGCTGGCGACTGGCGACGTACGGCGCCTCACGATCCCGCCTAGCAGGCCCAGCCCAATACGTATATGAGCTTTCTTCTGGTTCTCTTTAATATTTCTTTATCGAGAGTAAAAGCAATGACACCTTACATTACTCATGTATAGTTATATGTATGTTAAGTGTAAGTAAGTTTAAGTTTGTAAGGTATCATCTGCTAAAAAGCCAAATATTGATCTTGTCGCGTCACTGGCACGCACCTAGATAGCTTCGCGCGCGCGCGCCCCGACAGACGCACACATTTGCACACAGAGGAGAGAGCGCCACTTGAACGGCCTAAACATGAACGCTGGCACAAAAATAAAATAAAAGACGTCTCAAGCTGCTTGCACCATTCCGACCCGACAGTCCACGCTGATCCTTCGTTTCATTTGAAAGTGGATTTTTGGGTGGTGGCGGTGGCAGCCGGCGTCGGTGGTGACGGCGGCGGTGATGGTACCCCCCCCCCCCTCTCTCTCTCCCAGTGAGCACGTGACCTGCCCGATAAAATGTAAATAGGCTGGGCGAAGGGGCGCGTCCGTAGGAGAGGAAATGGAGATTCCGGTCGCGACGCTTGGCGACGCTGCTCGGGCCGGGCGACGCCGCCCAGATGGCAGGTGCGGCAGGGCTCCCGCCGAGGTTGTAAAAGCCAAAACCATCAGCCGTCCTTATCGCAGCCGACGGCTCTGCGCCTGGCTCTGCCCACAACCATTTTATAACCGTTTACGCGGCCGCCGGGTGGGTACGGGGTTGAGGAGGGTCATCGTCGTCGGGTCATAACTATCAGCAGCTGACCTAAACACGGTCTCACCGCGACCGCCTGGAAGCGCAGAGCGGAGGGCAAGCAACCCACTTACGACCAGTCTTCGAAACGAGTGCACACCTTCTACCTACGAGCAGCGCGCTGTGTGAGTGCAGCCGCAACGCAAGTCGTGCAGTAATGCTGTCCCTCGGGCCAGATCTGGCCCGATCCACAACGTGGAGGAGAGACAGAGAGTGAGAGAACGGGACCTTGCATTGTGCCCCGTCGCTGACATATTGCCCCTCTGACCAGCGCCCCCTCTCTGTCTGCTCTACGCCTCTGGCCTCGGGGCGATTTGCAGCGAGTATGTTTCAAGGCCCTCCCTCCCCTCCCCGCCCCAATTCCAACGACGAGAAGAGAGTTTATCACATTCCAACTTTCTGGCGGCGTGGACTGCTTTGGATAAGGAGCGCGCCGCGTACAGTACAATACGCATTCGGGCCGGAGAGAGAGAGAGGAGGCAACCCATTATCAGCAGCGCACCCGCCTCACGGGTATCGAGTGTCGGTCGCCCCGCCCCGCCCCGCCTTGCCCAGCCAGGTATGAGAAATCCAAGCCGCACCCGGCCCACGCTCGCCAAAGGCTTTTGCTCAAAAACCTCTAACCGGGCTACCGCTTTCTGCCACGACGCTGGATAGGGGGATGAGCAGGAGGAGGGTGTGCTCTTCTTGGCACGCCCACGGCCTTCTTCGCCTGCAGCCAGACGGCGGCGCAGGCGGCGCACACGAGCGAGAGGAAACCAGATGGCATCCCATCCAAAAGCAGGGTGCGAGAGAGACAGACAGCAGCTCCCATACGGCCGTCGTCTGTCTCTCTCGCTCTGGAGGGGCCCCGCTCATACAATGGCTATGGCCTGGCCCTCGGCCGCAGTCGTACCTGGGGCCAGCACAGACAGGTGCCACCCGCGCCGGGCCCGCGCCGCACACACCACCTCCCTCCTGGCCTCTCACCTCCGCGACGACCACGACGACCTCCACGACGACGACCTTGGCCGCGTCCCCGGGGCGCCGCCACGACCGGCGGGCGCCACCCGCACCGCGGCGGGGGCCGCGCAGCCCGGTTACGGCGGGCGTATCTCGCCGGCCCGCGGCGCGCACTTACGCGGCTGTTCTCCAACCCGCCTTTTCGCGTCCCGGTGACAAAACGAGACGGAGCAGCGCCGTCGTCGTCGTCGTCGTCGTCGTCGTCGTCGTCGTAGCGAGCGTCTCCAATTACCAGCTGAGCGCAACGCAGAAGGAACGGGAGCAGGAGGAGGACCTCGAGGGGCTGGGGCCGGGGAGGATGTGTCGGTGCGACCACCTGAGCGAGCCCGGCAGCAGCAGCGGCAAGCAGCCGGCCCGGCCGGCCAGGCTCCGCCACCTTTTAGTTTTCTTGTTATTGACTGGTACACAGCCATAAGAGGGGAGGAGGTACGCCGTAAACACCCAGCCGGGCCGGCGGAGCGGGCCGAGCGGGGCCGAGCGGTACACAATGGCAGTCACGGGCATTATGTAGCCGAGTGCTCTCGTTTGGGTTCGCTGCGCCAATCAGAGGAATGCACAGGCGGAAACAAAACACTCCACTCACACACACACACACGCGCTGTTCGCACACAGACGGGGAGGAGCAGCCACTCGCACAGAGGCCGGAACTTAACCTCACAAATCAAAAGTCTCTCTATACATCAAATCAATTAAGTGTGCCGTATTATTGGTGAGGAAGGTCAGTGACCTATCGTTTGAAGGTACTTGATTTTGTGGTATTGACATTAGGATGTAAAACCACCCAGAGCTCTCTACAGTACACAGCACAGCGCCAGTATATTTTAACGGATTCCAAAGACGAGTGTGTCCCTAATAGAAAAACCCTTCTAACCCCTTCTACCCTACCCGTCCACCATCCAAAGGCTGGCAGGCGATTTGACGGTCAAAGCCGATTGCCCTCACCGAGCCACCGAGCGGGGGGGCAGACAGAGCTGGCAGCAGCGCGCCCAGCGCACAAGCCATCCGAAGCAGTCCGACCGTCTCTCTCGCACCCCTTGCGCACACACGGAATCGTGCGAGGGAGAGACAACGTAGGAATAAAAAAAGAGAAAAGATAAACAAAAGGGTGTTTTTCGACGGCCTCTTATCCCGCCCCGATATCACGGCGAGGTGGTTGTCGCGTCCCGTGTCCCCGGGCTCAGGACACCACACATGTGCGGGGGTGGCCGAGCCTACTCGGGCCGAGCCCCGCCGGCCAGGACCCGGCAGGGACAGCTGCCCGCCCAGCCCGACGAGCAGGTGCAGCGAAGCCCCATGCACTCTCTGTGTGACACGGGATTCACTTTGACGTGCGCCGCGCACGCCACATCGCCGCTGCCGCTGTAAGTTCTACAGCGAAAGTAAGGCACACGACGAAAAACGGGACCCACAGAAATATTACCGTGATTGGGCAAAGCAGGGAGTGGAGGGAAAACGGGGGGAAAGGAGAAGAGGGGGAAAGGGAGAGAGGGGGGGAGCTTCTCATTAAAAGCAGTGCATCCTGTTTCAGAGCGGGATGATAATTTCACGGCAAAGAAAAGGAGAAGAGGAAGAAGAGGAGGGCAAAGAGGAGAGGCCCGACAATTCATACCGTTTCCTCCATCAATAACTCGGCCGACCCCTCGCCGGCGGCCGGCCCGGCCCCCCCGGTGTGAAACAATATAGCGTATTGAATTTCCAACAACCTGGATCCATCGCCTTGTTTGGCTTTTCAAAACAGCCCGCAAAAACGTTTTTGGAGCAGTAGTAGTGAAGCGGCCGGAGGAGGGGAGCGGGTTCGCGCGCAGCCGGCATCGGAGTGGAGGGATCTTCCCGGATCTCGCAGAGATGGAGGAACCGGGAGATCGCGACCTTGATTCCCACCCCTCCATCAAGGTCAGAGTTAGATTCCAGTGAGGCGGTCGTTGCGCCCCTAGCTGCTGGACTGGTGGGCGCAGACCGCCGTGAGCCGGAGAAGAAATTAATTTGAAGACTCAAGGACGCGGCAAAACCGGCGGCCAAGAGCGTTCCGTCTTCGTTACGTGCAGCAGGGCTAATGTACAGTACTGTTGAACGCACCGGGACTGCGGGCGGGTGTCCTACAAGCCGGTAGGCGAGGGAGAAAAGCCTGAGAAAAGGATTGAGGGAGAGGGGGGAGGGGGGGAAGATGAGCACGATCTGGTCTACTACATTCCTGACCATTCGCACAGCCATCATACCTCGAGGCAGTCGAGCGAGTGGAGCGCCGGCCATTTGGCACATTTCTCTACAAAGCTCGATGTGGTGGATGGCTGGCATTGCCGACTCAATTGACGTGTTCGCCAACTGTACTCCGGTCCGGCGCGGCGGCGGCACAACAGGAAGGAGACGGATGGGGCGGGGCAGCAGGTTTGTAACGAGTGCGTGTTCGGTGCGGCCGGCCCCAGCATCTCGGTCTGGACCCACCTGCAGATTGTCATCAGGGCCGACTAAGTCGCCTGCCCCCCCCCCCCTCTCCACGGCCGCTTCTAGAGACCTAGAGAGACACACACTCTGCTGGTCACGTGACTTTGTACGATCACGTCGCAACGTAAACTAGGACCCAGCGCATTCCCACGAGGTGTTCTCTCTCTCTCTCTCTCTCTCTCTCTCTCTCTCTCTCTCTCTCTCTCTCTGCACAAGCGCG
>NW_026268123.1:4008-6686 GCF_000697945.3 Frankliniella occidentalis | reverse complement strand
GCTGCGACCTCAAAGCGGACTTGTCTGCACGCCCGGGGGTACTAAAAGCGGACTAGTCCGGTGCACGACGGATCGAACGCGGACTGGTCCTCAGGGGTGCGGACTCTTTCCGGACCGAAAACGGACTGATGCCGGACTAAACTTTTTCGTACGGGCTCCCCCGCCAATCCGAACGCAGATTAATAGGCGTCACACAACAAACCGAAAATAATCATCGTCGGACGTACAGAGCCGTGCGGCTGCTGTCCAAGCTGCTGGCCCCATGGCCATGGCCGGCCCGTCACCACTTGCCCCCACATGATGACTCATGGCCGGCCGGCCTATGGGCGCTATCGGCGCGAGGAAGCCGAGCAGGCGTGTCAGGCTGCAAGCCGAGCCGCAAGCGCTTTATACTTCGAAGCTGCATCAGCCATAGCGGTGTAATGCATTTCCGAGTAGCCCATAGACTCATACAGAACAGGGTGAGGTTAAATCACTGATAAACTGAGTGTGCGACTACACAACACTTGCAAGTGTGCAACTGCCCAAGGCTTATAAGAGTGCAACCGCAGGTTAAATACTTGCAAGTGTTTAGTAGTATTACACTCCCAAGGGCTCATAATATGGCGCAATATAAGCACTCCCTAGAACTTAATGATCAAAATACTCAGGAAACTCACGGATAACCCTACAAAACGGCGACATCGCGCCGTGTGTGCGACTGGTCCGGGCCCCAACCCAAAACAGCCGTGAGACCGCAACTGTCGTGCCCTACCCGAAGAAGTCTCATGGTTGTGCCCCAAAGCCAGCACTGGTTAACCCCCTCGAGTAAGACCACCCCAAGGACTTTCAGAAAATGTATGACCCGACCCCCCCACACCCCGGAAATTCTAGCCACCCTGCCTGCACCAGTCCGTCAACGCCGCCGCCGCCGCCGGTACCACCGCCACTGGGGGCACGCGGCGTCAGCGACAGCTTCCTCCTCTCCTGGTGCCCGCGCTCGCCGCCGCCGACGTCGTCCAATCTGTCACAGACGCCCCGCCACGCTTCCGCCCCCCCCTTATCAGGCGGCCTGCACAACCCGGAGGTAAACACAGACGGAGACGGGCGCGCCGCACCACGTCAGCTGCAGAGAGAGGGGGGGGGCCGTGGAGATGTGCCATCGAGTTCCGTTATGAGCCGCGTCTAGTACGCGATACACGTTTGGTAATGCACGATGATTGGCGGCTGCCTATCGATACGTTACCATGGAGCGTGCACAAAGGGGTAGGTGGTAATTGGTAATTAGGTCCCCCCCCCCCCTCTCTCTCTCTCTCCGACACACACACAGGGACCAGGTGTCGTGAGGGCCCCGCCTGCCGTCGTATAAAATGCCATACGCATCGACTGGAACCGATAAATCACCTGGCGCGCCGCGCACTCCATCGGCTCGGATTGGATTGCAGCGTTAAAGGGCTGCTCGAGCCCCTCCTCCCGGCCTCCTGCAGGCAGCGCACTGGACATCCTGGACGTCCTCCCGGTGGTTCGCCAGCTCCTCTGGCTCCATCGGAGAAGTGCCCAGAAGGTGGCAGTCCGCAAGTATCACTTCACTTTCCATTGATACCGTAGCGGAAGGGGTCGCGCTGCTCCCCCAGCAACACCTGCGGGGGGTAAAAGAGCGAGAACGTTTATTTGGGAAAGTTAAGTAAGTCTCATTGATACCTGACGGACTCCAGGACGGGGCGAGGGGTGCACAAACAGCGCGTTCACTTCCTGGGCGCAGCAGACCTCTCCAGATACTGTAGGGCACTACAATGCGTATCAAGCAGGGCTGAAATGTCCCAGACGCCGAGCCTCACACACTGAATATCAGTCCCGAGTGCTGGAGGGGGCGCGGCTGGTATGGGCTGAGCCAGCAGCAGCCGCACTAGAAGGGTTTCGAGTTCGATTACAACCACCACCACCGCCACCCCGACCAGACTCCGAGCTATCAGCAGATAAAGAAAGAGATACCACAGCAGCAGCCAGCATGCACAGCCAGTCGCAGCCCGGGCCTGACGCAAGCCAGCACATGCCCCCGCATCCCCTGCATCTCCTATCTCCCTCACACACATCATCTAGGCGCCACCCACCCTCCCCTTCATAGTCTGCACCAGCCAGCACGCATTTGAGTGGTTTCTGAACGCCTCGCTCTTCCAGAAAAAAGTCGTCACAGAAATAACTGCGAAATTAACCGATTGCGGCGTATCCACCTCCACTGCATATGATCTCTCGACTTTTATCAATATTATCCATGTCCGGAGAGAAACCTTGTGAAGAAGGAACCGGAGGGTGGGGCCGATAGAAACAAGAGTGATATTCCACCAGCGGATCTGGTGGAGATCCCTTACCCTTCCACACTGCCCCATCTCCAAATGCCCCTTCTCTTTCCCCCGAAAGCCTATCGGGTCACCCCCACCCCCCTTACTCCCCCCTTTTTCATTCCCTCAATATGGCTGCAGCCGCCTCAGAGAGCGACAAAAGAAAATATTGCGTCAATATTTAGGGACGGGATTACTAGCACTTATTGGAACTCTCGCGCGCGCAGGGGGCGTGGCATGGTGCGTCTGAGCGGAACCAAAAGAGAGAGAGAGAGAGAAAAAGAGGAAGAGAGAGGAAAGGAGAGAGAGAGACAGAGGGAGAGGGAGGGAGGGAGAGAGGGAGAGAGGGAGGGAGAGAGG
>NW_026268123.1:0-1379 GCF_000697945.3 Frankliniella occidentalis | reverse complement strand
CGCCCCGCCACGCCCCGCCACGCCCCGCCACATCAGCCTCTCACACTCCGGCGCACTCCCCGCGCCGCGGGTGTGAAACACCCAAGCTCGGGCCGCGCAGTTAGTCAAGTCGGCCACCGGGCGGCTCGCACACACACACACAGAGGCGCAGGCCGCCGCGGACGTGCCCGGGGTCAAATTTCATAAATCACCTCTCAGCTCTTGGCCGATTGGCAGGCGCACTTCTACCACCCACGCGCACCTCGGGTGATTTGTGAGGGCGGGGCGTGGCGGGGCGGGGCGCACCGCGAGCACCGCAAGAGCGCGACGTATCGAGTCCAACAACGCGTTGTCTTACAAGGGTGCTCCGGCCTACAGCAAAAGTTTCCACTACTGCGCACCGCCTGGCTGGCTTCCTGTGTGTATGTGTGAAGAAAGGAGGAACAGAGAGGAGGGGGTTGGGAGGGAAAAGAGGGAAAGGGGGGGGGAGCAAGTTAGATAACACAAACTGCCTTATTTCAAGATTCGCAGAAACCTAATTTTGTGTTCAAAACCCACATCAAACAAGACGGCGGTGTGGTGCCGAGGCAAGAGCTCCGGCGCGCGCGCGCGCTCGCGGGGGAAAAGTTGGTCGGTTGTCAGATTCGAGCGACTCGACTCAGCCTCGCCGCGGCCGCGTGCATGCGAAGGACACGCTCGGCTTTGCGAATGGAAGCGACGCGGTGGCATGGCAGACCCCCCCAGCCCCCTCTACACACACACTTCTCTCAACAGCGATATAAAACAGTTTGATCGCGACGAGATATTAAATTCGTCAAGCCACGGAAAAAGTTTCTTAAAAATCGTCCACAGAAAAAAAAGTTGGAAAAAATAATAAAATGGCGTCGTTTATTTGTATAATCCGCGTGTGTTCTCCTTGTACAAGTCCCCCGCGTGATTTCGACACCTGGCCAGCGATGGCGAGTCCCTCCGCGGCGGTCGTAAAGAGCGGGCCAATAGAATATCACATTCCAGTCAAACGCGGCGGACAGTACGGGAGGATGATGACCTCCCTCGCCTCCTGAATGTCCACACACTCACACGGTCGCTCAGAGCCATGGGGTCAAAGCCATGGGGTCACACTCCCTCCCATACAGTGTCGGACCCATAGGGTCACCGCGGCCACACAGTAATACAATTTTATAGCGGAGGGCAATTGGAACCACAAAAGCAGGAACTCGCCTGGGCCCAGCCAGCCGCCCCGACACCCATATATATCCGGGCCAGTCTACCACTAACTTCCCCTCTCGCCTCCTCCCCGTCTTAAATTAATTGGTCCGAAAAATGTCGGTCGCATCCTGCTGCTGCTGCATCGTGTGGAGCACAGCAGAAAATTAAAGTCGTCAGCGAGGGTACGGGGG
>NW_026268122.1:18827-19663 GCF_000697945.3 Frankliniella occidentalis | reverse complement strand
TTTTCCGTGTGGTTGTGCTGGTAAGGGCGGGTGGCGTCGCCCGGCGGCGCGCGGTAGTATGCCATTCTGAACAAATTTGTTCATACCGGCGTATTAAAAAATGCGTAAGCAGAACTCAGTAAGCTATGAATAAAGTTGTTTATAAACCTTCAGTGTGCACATCGCTCTCTCTCTCTCTCTCTCTTGCGGTCGCAGTTGACGAGACACTATTTAAATTACGACAGTTATTGGGTGCTTAGAGGGCCCCGGCTGGAGACCCCGCGGAGGCGAGGTGCACGTTGGGTTGCTTGCCCCGCGGGCGCGTCTTTAGCCGACCGGAGCAGCGCGCCGCGCGAGTAGACCGCGAGCTCCCTTAGCGCCGGGTGGGTAGGCAACATATCGCCTGCAGTGCGTGCGTGCACTGCGGGTTAGCCTACTCCGAGTCTCGCAGGCGCCCAGCTCCTCTGTTATTTCATTTTGCTGAACGAATATGAGGGAAAAAAGACATACATTATTCTAGACAAACCCTAGCCAACTGCTTCACCTTTGTGTAAGTTTTTGCCAGTATTTTTTTTAAAAGTTGCACAATTATTTTTTTTCCGTGTGGTTGTTGCGCCGGGTGGGGCCGGTGGCGCCGCCCGTCGGCGCGCGGTAGAAGCGCCTCGCGGACGAGCCGTGCGCCCCGCGGCCGCGAGGTGGCGCCCGCAGTCCGCAGTGTGGCGCCTATGTGGAGGGGCCGCCCCAGGAGCGGGACTAGACGTCGCACAGACAGAACGAACAATACCACGGCTCAGATGTGTGCCCACCCGCTGGGGTGGCTTTGGGCTGTCGAGGTCGTGACCCCATCTCAACCCTAT
>NW_026268122.1:13240-13627 GCF_000697945.3 Frankliniella occidentalis | reverse complement strand
TCTCTCTCTCTCTCTCTCTCTCTCTCTCTCTCTCTCTCTCTCTCTCTCTCGAGAAAGCCCGCGAAAGCGCACCCCTACTAGCCTACCCAGTATTATTACCAAAAACTAGTGAAATCAGGTTCAAAACCAGTACAATCTACGAAAAGTGAGTAAAACTAACAGTGCGCCATCAGTGAAGTGATTTACTTCAAGTGGAAACGACGTGGCTACTCCACAAGGAGCGAAAATGTTGGTGCTGCCCAGGCCCTAACCTCACTACGACGCCGCCACCGAAAATCATCAAGAACCATCCAAGAAAATGCTGCGTCAACATCTAGCCCAACTTTATTCAAGTGTGCTTCAATCCCACTCAAGTCCAATGAACTATTCAGCTGAAAATTCAACTCC
>NW_026268122.1:11900-13190 GCF_000697945.3 Frankliniella occidentalis | reverse complement strand
TATAAGTTTTTTCAGTGACTCTTTTTGCAGTGCACAAGTCTATCGAGCGGAATGCGCTTGCACTCCAAATGGGAAAGAGAAATTTCTTATCTAGCGAGGATACGTTCTTCAGCACATTTAAAATAGATGCAAATTTGTATATGAAACATTACAATTTGTACCAAGACTAAATACAAATAACGTTTTTTGTGTCTAGTTTAGAGACAAATTTGCATCTCATTTAAGATATGCGTAAGAACGTATATTCTCGCTGGATACAAAATTGTCCTGTTCCATTTACTGTGTGCTCCGCCTCTGCACGCACTGCATCCGGCTGCTCCACGTCACCACCTGCCCCGGGTAGGTCCTGCCCGGTGAGGAAGCACGCCGACATAGGTACTCACCGCGACCCGGGACTCCTTGAGGTCGAGGCGGAGCGCGAGCGCCTCTCGCATGAACACGTCGGGGTAGTGGCTGGCCAGGAAGGCCCGCTCCAGCTCCTCCAGCTGCCAGCTGTTGAAGTTGGTCCTGGAGCGCCGTCGCTTGGACGCCTCGTCCTCGCCGCCGTCTGGAATGTGGAGCAGGTACGTATTGAAGACGCGCTGCTGTCGGAACAACCCCCGCCAGCCCAGCGCCGCCCTCTCTTTACCGACGCGCGCCTTGGAAGTTGTTGTTTTTTTCCCCGCCTTCTCCTTTGAACACAGCGCGGCGCCCGCGGTGCAATTTGACCAGGACCGAGCGGCCCATCCGACACGTCCAATAGAGCACGGCAACGAGCCTCGAGCTTCCCGCCCGGGGGACAAAAACTCGACAACTCGCAGCAGCGGGCCGTTGGCCTTTCAATCAATCGGCATGATGCGGGAAGGGGAGGGGAAGAGGGTGCATCTATGCCCCTTTGGACACGGTCGAGTGACACTGCTGCCCAGAAGCGGCGGCGTTTTGGAGCAAAACATCATAATGCACTGCTAGCTGCAAACAGCGCGGACAGTTTGAGCAGTACAGTGTTGGTGGTGGTGGTGGTGGTGTGGAGCAAAGCGTTTTGCTCGAGGAATGTTGACGGCCTGGTCCGGCGTGGCGTACCGTACCGCAGCACCGTCCCGGGGCACAACGGAACGTGTCGCGCTTAACGGGTTCGAGAGGGACGCGCGGCACGACGGTGACAGCGGCGGCGGCACCGCACCTGGCCGCAGCTGTGTAGCCAGCAACACCACGGTGAGCCACACCCAGCTGGCCGTGCCTGCCTCTGGCGGGGCGCGCGCGCGGGCTGCGGAGATTTACTTACCGGCACCGCTCGTCACCTGGCCGGGGGGG
>NW_026268122.1:7977-11430 GCF_000697945.3 Frankliniella occidentalis | reverse complement strand
TCTCTCTCTCTCTCTCTCTCTCTCTCTCTCTCTCTCTCTCTCTCTCTCTCGAGAACAGTTGAGAGCCTACCCCTACTACTACGACTTCAAAACCTTTTATTAGTGTTTTTACCTCTTTTTGAGGACTAGAAAAGTGACGAAAAGTGAAAACTAGTGCTCAAGAACTTGTGACATTGGTGGCAACCTGCGGGATGGCTGGCCGTGGGTAAAATACTGTTTTTTCTCGTGCGCCTACGCCTCCCGCCATGGCGTCCGGCCCAGGGTTCCCACCTAACCTCAACCGAAGCAGCTCTACAACCAATCTATCAAACCACACCAATTCTGTGGACTACTGCAGCTCCTACGACCTCAACCGACCACTAAGCTACGCAGAAGTCACCATTTCCAAGCATGATGAAGTTCAAGAAAAACCACCACCACTCCAATTGACCCCTAACCTCAATTGGAGCCAAACTTCCAACAACAAAAACAACAAGAATAACAAGACTATGATGACTCAGCAGAATCCACATCAACAAATGCAAGGCGCCGCCTCGAGCAGAGAGGAGGACCCAGCAGACGAAAACGACAACAACAACTCTAACCCTCTACTCGACCAAGCACCTTCAAGAAAAATGTCTGTAGTACTCGAAAACACACAAGAATTTACTCAAGACGATTTGCTCCGTGCTGTAGCAGACCAAGTTGGCGGCCAAAACATTCGCTACTGTTCAAGACTGAGTGGAAGCCGTTTCTGTGTGTACCTTACCAATCAAACTACTGCTACTGCCCTGTGCCAACACGGAGGTTTACTCATCAACAACACCTTCATTCCATGTCGGATGTACGTTTCCCAAGCTACAAAAGTTCTAGTATCAAACTGTCCGCCAGAAATGCCCGACGAAGACCTCCAAAAACTTCTAGAACCATATGGCAAAATAGTGTCAACAACAACCAGGTTAAGTGTCTCAACCAAACATGAAGATCTAAAACACGTAAAAACCTGGAAAAGGTCGCTGTACATCGAACTCTCCAAAACATCGCCGTGCCCAGAAATAATGCACGTCACCAGCCCAGAGGGACACAAGCACACACTCTACATTCAAACAAACCTGAAAGTGTGCACTTTTTGCAGGAGCACAACACACCCTGTCGAAGAATGCAAAGTGAAACAAAAAACAAGCGAAGACTTCCCATCCCTGAACTACACACCATCTCCATCTCTACGCCTCTCCAACCTCAAAACAAGAAACCAACCGAAATCATCTGATGTGCAGCCACGAAGAAACCCACCCTCACCAGACATCCGAAAAGAAAAACCAGCCCCAGAAGACCCACCAGTGAACCTAACCTCAAAACCCAGCCGATCGTCGCCTGGAACCGCTGCCGCTGCCGTGGTCGCCACCACCGCCGCCGCCGCAACCTCCCAGCCCCGCTCCACCCCAGCTGTGACTGTTCCCCTCCCCCTCCCTCCCTCCCTCAGTGTGCCCCTTGAACCTCATTCAAATGATTCAAATGCTCACCCCAAGAAAAGACTTCTCTCACCACAATCACCTGAAGTGTTATCAAAAGTCCTGAGACAAACTACATCTCTCTCTCCCGAATCACCCTTATCATCAGAATCATCCAAACCCCCAATACAATTAGCACAAGACACCAAGGTGGTACTAGAACAAATGAAAGCAAAGGAACAAGAATGTGATGAACTTGAAATAATTATTTGTTCAATGTCTTTTGATCAAACTAAATTAGATGAACAATTATTTGCTGACATTATTTGTCATTGCAAGAGGGATAGTAACATAAGAAGAGCAGTCTACACATTCACAAATGTTTACCGACGAAATGTAGATGTGCCAGAGCTCTTAACAAAACTAAATGAATTGTATCTTTTGTGCCCAAACAATAATTTCCTTAAAAAAATTATGACAAGTGCCTCACGTAATTTTAGTTAGCCAGTATTATTAACAACAATTCAATTTACCTTGTAATACAAAAAAAAACAAAAAAAACAACCTCTCTCCCTCACAAAAAAACAAATCTGTATTTTTTCTAATTTTATTCAGTGCTGTATTAAACATTATACTTTAGACGCAAACAAGCAGCACTGCATGCTCGCTGCTTTGACAGCTACTTGTGACAAAAAGACTCAACCCCTTTTTCGGCCCATTTTGTACGAAATCCCCCCAATAAATCATTTGCTAAACTAAACTCTCTCTCTCTCTCTCTCTCTCTCTCTCTCTCCTGGCCCCCCCTCCCTCCTCCGGTGAAGCCCGGCCCCGGTGGCTCGCGCGCGTGCCACAGAGAAGGAGGGGAGGTTGGCTTCCGTCACGTGTCACCCCTTTCCCTTCCCCCTCCCCTGCCTCCCCGTGCCCTCTCCTCCCCCGCTGCTCGCCGAACGGTGGCGGGGCAAGCGTCACGTGTCTTCGCGCACGCTACACACCGTGATTGTCTGGGGCGTTGTTGTTGTTGTTTCTTTTCGCGGGGATTCACTGTGTGTGCGTGTGTGTGTGGGCGGTGTCCAAGCAAGCAGAGACGGTCGCGTCACGGGCGCCGCCAGTGGTCCCAGAGGGGCTCTTGTACCGCCGCGCCCCGCCACGCCACTTCCCGATAAGAACCCACTCACTTTCTCTCTCTCTCTCTCTCTCTCTTCGGTGCCACAGCAGCGCTTCCTTTCCCCCACGACTATGGGCGCCGTATAGTGTTGCTTGTGGCGACGAAATTGGTCCATTTTGCACCCATCGGTCGTGTGCGCTCGCTTGCTGTAGTCGAACCAACATCAACAAAAAATATATAAACGTCCCTGGCCACACGACCAAGAAGAGAGGAGAGAGAGAGGGGGGGTGGGAGGGGCAGGGGGAAAGGATCGGCGCGGAGAGAAAAAAGAAAAGGAGAAAAAAACGCCTGCCACTTTTTGGAACGGCTGTTTTTGTTGTTTTTATTACGATGATGACAATAATAAAAATAAAAACCCATAAGAAGGACGTCAACTCGTGTGTGCCGGCCGCGCGGCCGTTCCGCCAACTTAGCCGCATATGGGCCCGCTGTTTGTGCCGGCCACTTACTGCCCAAGGCCGCCATCAGGTGGAAGCAGGAAAAACCACGGAAGGGGAAGAAGAGGAAAAGAAAACAAGGCACATACACAACAAAAAACAACAACACACACACAAGTCAAGAAATGAATTGAAAGAAACTGCGAATAGAGCAAAGAGAGCACTCGCCGCCGCGTGTATACGTACTTTTGCTTTTACTCTTCCTGCCTTTTTTCCTTGCGAGACTGCAGGAAGGCCAACACAAGCATGACAACCTCGCTCCGCGCACATTCACTCGCGGCGGACGCGGCGCGCAGGGAAAGGCAGACAGACAAGACGGACGGACACAGAGTCGGATTCAGGTTGCGCGTGCCGCGGTGTAATAGCCAGCAGCAGATCGACGAGAGCCTCCTTTCCTCCCTCCTCACCCTCCCTACTCCCC
>NW_026268122.1:0-5689 GCF_000697945.3 Frankliniella occidentalis | reverse complement strand
TTTTTTAGTTTGTTTTAAAACAAAATAAGTTTTGGGAAGGAATTCCTGGGACGTTAGGTGTTGAATATGTTGAACGCATTCCCGAATGCAGTTGTACTCGCATATATTTTGTTGACCAACGCGAAACACAGACTTGCAGCTTGAGTCACAAATGTTCTCCAGTTCAATTGTTGATGATAGTCTCGAAAACGATAGGATACACCGTATCAGTTATTATTGCTACGTTAATATTATTTCATCCCGACCATTTAAATAGCCACAGTGGAGCAGGTGTTTGGGAAATATGGTTGTGGTCGTTAAAGCTTGCTTTGAGTCGGAAGTTTCTTGGAACTCCTGCCCCCGTCTCCTCTCCTGTGCCGTACAGCCGTCACTGTCACTCACATGCTTTTGTCCACTTAGCGCTGGCGTTTTCGCACTGACGTCAACGTGTCGACGCGAGTCTGCTGTATATAACTGCCCGGCAAAGCGCAGACCACCATTCGCGCTTCTGGTTCCACCGACAGCAATACAAACGCGTTCTCTCAGGTGAGGACAAAGCTCGCCCTCTCTTTCAGCTCATGCAACCCTCGTAGCTCCTGCAACCCTTGCGCAGCTCCCGAAACCCTTTCCGCTCTTGAAACCCTTTCCGCCCCTTCAACCCTTGCAGCTCATGCACCTCGCAGTATGTCTCAGTGTCGACATCGATTTCGAATTTTCGTCGATTTTGTGGACAAACCGAATCGATGTCGAGTCGAATTCGCCTCGACCGATGACAATCGACCATTTATCGATATTGCATTTCTCACTGAATGTAGCTCATTCTCATTAGTGTTCTTGCCAGACCTAAAACTGTTCAGACTAGTTTACAGCGGGGCAAACGGGAGGCGAGAACATAGACCGCGGATGTCGGATATGCTGCCGATCCCGATGTACTGCAGCTGCACTGCAGTTTCTCATACCCAACCTGAACCAAGACTTTCTCGTGTTGGCAGCCATGGCTCGTCTTGCCGCCGTCCTCTGCCTCGTGCTGGTGCTAGCACTGGTGGCTCTCTCCCAGGCCGCCCCGCAGGGCTCTGAAAGCAATAGGCCGATCGTTGGCGCCAACCGCTGCACCTGGGGACCCAGCTACTGGTGCAATAGCCACGCCAACGCAAAGGAGTGCAGCATGACAGACTGGTGCGTGGAGAAGCAGATGCTCACTCGCCAGTGAGCCATCACACCACTGGCCCCGCCAACTGATTGACCATTTTTCTGTATAATCTATCTTGAATTTTTTTCAAACATAATAAAAGTACATGAAATATGACTGAGAATTTTGTGGTTGACTGTGAGAGTGACTCGATTCAGGTCAGTCTGGAGCTCAATATCCCAGTGAGAGGCCGTTGGCCCCTGGTGCACGTGACTCTTGGTCTTATGTGAACGCAAGGTCAGAGATGCAGCGAGCGGCACCGCGAGTCCGAGAGAGACCGCCATCTCGCACCCATCTCTCTTGCACTTATGCCTGGACTGGCTACCCGTCGGGGCACTGCACTCTTGCGCAATGCGTGGTCGTAACGTTACCTGGCCGCTTGGTCCTTCGAAGGGCCGAAGTGCCGGGACCGGGCAGCTCCCTTTAGGGTGTGGTGGGGCTGCGCTGGCTCGGGCGGGCGGCCAGCCCGGCGGCCCGTGGCGCGCTCTGCGGGGACTCTTCGGAAACAAGCCGCCCCTCTTACTTCGCCTGCTTCGCACCCCCGCTGTTTGACAGAGCGCTCCGGCCTCAGTATAGTCGAGGTGTCAATAATCTATAATTTTACCCCAGCTAAGAAACATTGCAATCCTCCTAACTACACAGAAACGTTGTGGATCAGTTGAAAAACTCACGAAAGTTTCTTGGCTACACAGCACAGACAGAGGTTGATTTAGGTAGAGGGGTATCCAAAGATACCCTGTACTTGCAAGATTTGTGTACCGGGTGATTCAGAAAAGACGCAGATGCGGGTGGGTTTGCCTATCCTCAACTCGGCGGGCGCACGGGTCCCCTCCTCACCTCTCCCCAGACCTGGACCCGTACGCCCGCCGAGTCGAGGATAGGCAAACCCGCCCGCACCTGCGTCTTCTCTGAATCACCCGGTACATAAATTCCACAGACGACCAATAATGGCAGTTTCGATGGTGCTGCAATCAACACTTGGGAAAGTGCTGTTCTGGGAGACAATACCGAAATCTGACTAATCCAAACGAACGTGTTAAAACTATGCTAGGTAAAAAATAGATTACAGACTACACAATAATGCAGAGTGGTGCCTTTAAATCTCTTCAATTGTATGCCATTATTGTCAGGCACTTGTAAAAGAGTAACTACACTAGAGAAACAAATTTGACATGTGTGTCACGTCAATTGATGTGACTAGTTTTGGTAACACAATTTAATCCTCCTGCGTGTGTGTATACACCTACAGTTTACACCAAAAATTGACAAAACAAAATTTTCGAAGTTGACCTGGATAGACAGAAAACAGAGGGTCCGAGGTCACCATAAATGTGACCACAAACCCAGTCACACCACACATGCGGCACATCAACATTGTCACACTTGTAATGCGAAACATGTTATTAGATTTTCCAGTGTAGTTTGAGTGTTACGATGACATGTTGCCATGGTGAGGGGCAAGCGCACGACAGCGAGGAATGGAGAGTGACAACAAGCCAGGACAAGCAGTAAAACTGCTGTCAGTGCGACAAACACCGCCCTCGCACGTGGAGTGCATGTAGTGCCCTTTGAAGTCCCCGAGGTCCTGGTCGCGACGCCTCATTAGAAGCCCTCCCGGAGGTGTGGCTGGCGCGCACCCCCAACAGGCACACCGGGACAGACCACTTGAATAGGATCCCAATCAACTGGCTCCTCCTTGCACGCGCAACGCGCACCCGCACCCTCACAATTCTCTCTCTGTGCCTCACACACGCGCGCGAGCCGAGAACACGCACACACACACACACACACACACACACACACACACACACACACACACACACACACGCGCGCGCGCGCGCGCGCGCACACGCGCGCACACACACACGCACACACGTTCCTTTGCAGTGTGCGTGACGCGCGCACATGAACCCACCCCCCGGGATGGGCTTGCTTGTCGCCATTCGATGCCTGTGCAAAATGGCCGGGAGGGGAAAGGGGAGCGCTGCGGAGTGAAGGGAGGGGGCCGCTGGGCCGGCGAGAGGGAGAGGGGCGGTGCCCGGGCGGTGGCCGCGAGGCGCTCCCCACCTGCCCCGGCCGGGCCAGCATCAGCATGGCGAGCACTCTGCTCGCCGGTTACCTCTCTTTATTAATTCGCCGCCGCCGCCCCAGAATGTGAAGGGAATCTCATAAATCCGCCTTCATCCGTCTCCGATGGTCTCCGTCGCCCGCTCTGTTCGGCGCCGCGTCTCTCGAGATGGCAGAAGCGACAAGAGCCACGCCTCGAGCTACGCTGTGTGATATCGCACACAAATTACGAGCGTTTGAGGGCAAGTGGCATACTTCCACGATACATTTGGAAGAATTTTTAGGAGCCATGGGGATGTTATCTGTACCCGAAGCTACGCCTTTTTGCCCTTTCAAACGCAAACAGATCCATTTACGAAACACGTTGGGTTATTCAAGTACGGTGTGCCGTGAGAAAAGTACCCCACCCATGGAAATGACGGATGGCACGGCGTGAGGGTGAGCGTGCCGGTGGCAGGGGTAGGCATCGAGTACGTCCACGCCGCGGCGTGTTGAGCCGAAGGGCGCGGGCCGGCGAGGCTGCCAGCTCGGTCGGTACCGGCCGCCCGGCTCCGTGGCTCCGTGTTGTGGCGGACGCGGTGCCGGGCGGGCCGCGCGGCGGGGCTGGCAGGCAGGCGGGGCGGGGAGGTTTGTGTTAGGGGTGTCGGCCCGCTCCGTAGGGAAGGACCCCGAGGGGAGGGAAGGCGTGGAGGGGGTGCGCCGGCAGCGGAGGGGTCGTTGAACTCGGCGCAAAATCGATGCGGGCCACGCGCGGAGCCCGAGGGTTGGATGGCTTGCCTACAACTCAGTGAGGGAGGAAGGGAGGGCTAAGGCTCGGTAACAGAGAACACGCCTCGGACAGGGTGTGTGATATCTTCTTCGACCCGATTAAATAGTCCACTCTCCAGAGCTGATCCGCTTTCTGTGGCATCAGCATTTAAGTCCCCGGAAGGGTGGTTTGGCAGGTGTGTTACGAAAAGCCTTGTCAATCATGCGCATGATAAATCGGCCATGCGCACGGATCAGAACATATTCGCAAATTTTATTTATTTATTTATCTGTTTATTTATTTATTTGCAACAGGTCAGTGAACAGCCCTCTAATACTCTTGGCAGAACGTGTAAAGAAGGAGTACAACCAAGACGAGAACAAGCCCCAAATCGAGAGAGTCCGGGTGGTCCTGGAGGCCCTAATGGATGCCGGACACAGATCCTCTCAATCTCTATTTCGTACTGGCTCCAGAGCAGCCCAGCAAGGCGCAGCGCCGCATGTGGTCCGGGGCGATACGACTCGACCAGCCGACCCGGCCGACCCGGTCCGGCCGGCTAACTGGGTCGCTTGAAGGAAAGGGTTGCCCAAGTCAACACTTGTACCGACTAAAAGCCAAGGCCGTTTGCATTGCCCATTATTTACACTGACTAAGATGAGGCCCTTCCGCAACAACGCACACGCCGCCTGGAGGTTAGGCAACAACGACTGAGAGTGCTCCAGTGTAGTGCGGGTTGGCCTACCTAAGGGCTTGAGGCGTCTAAGGTGTATTTTTGCGTGCTTTTTAGGTGCTACTTTGGGTATTTGGTAAAGTAAATATGTACAATTACGATAATTACATACTTATACGATAAACTGATTTCTACCTCGAGGATTGGTTTCGGCAAACGATGCACACAACAGTTAAATATAAAAGAATTTCATGGAGAAGATAAATGAGAAGTGTGCAATGCTGTCTCAATTTCTGTTTCATCTTTGTGTCCGCCAACTTCTTTCAGGGTTTTTTTGTGTGCTTGTTGATGTCAGGTACACGTGACGCACAGTATTTTTGTCCAACTCCGTGCGCACTCACGCGCCTCATGGTTCGTGTTTGGTTATCCGCGTCAACATTTGCGTACGTTGTATGAGCCTGTGTACCACCACTAGGCCGGTAGGACTCGGCGGAGGATTCGCACTCGGCCAAGGTTAGAGAGCGGGGGCCTAGAGACCGTGGCCCTACATGTGGGCGCGCTGGGCGAGGAGAGAGCAGCAGAGGGAGCCGGGACGTCAAAATGGCGCACCCTCCACCACGGGCTTCACGGCCCCGCTCCTCCCTCTCACCAGCGGCTCCCCCCCACGGCCCGGCCGCTCGCCCCGCCATTTTGTGAGCGGCCCAGCCGCCAGATGAGCGGGTGAAAGGGAGGCGGATGTAGAGGCGGCACTCGCCACACCCCTCACTCGCAGCACTCCGCACCCTCGCCGCTCTCCGCAAACTCTCGCTCCTGTTGGCGTACCCTACCACCCCCTTTACTCCCAGCACGCTCAATTTTTGACGATTAAAAAATAATTGGCGGAGCGATAGCGAAGCCTATTACTACAGTGATGATCAGAAAGTTTCGCGCGAGGGGTCCCCTGTTGTAATCTAAAGTTGGCAGCACTGTTTATGCTTTAATTTCTCATACTGTATTGTAACTTTGGCGGTCTTTTGGCCCTATAAATATCTGTACA
>NW_026268121.1:24737-25013 GCF_000697945.3 Frankliniella occidentalis | reverse complement strand
CCTCGTGCGAGCCCGGCCGTGCATCGCCAATGCCCTAGTAATTTTTTAACACCCCTCCCACCCCCCTGTCCTCTTATAATGCCGACCCCCACAGCCCACGCCTCACACCAGCGATAATACCACTTGTTTGTATCCACCGGGGCCGTGCTGGTGCTGCTGCGGCTAGCGAGGCAGGCGGGGGAGGTTGTTGAACTTGAGTCACTTTATGGTGGGGACAAAACTTGGACGTCGCGGCCCCCTCTCTACTCAGAGAGAGAGAGAGAGAGAGAGAGAGAG
>NW_026268121.1:19837-20347 GCF_000697945.3 Frankliniella occidentalis | reverse complement strand
TCAGTTTTGGCTTTCGCGTTAAGAACCAGCTGTGCAACTCCTTAACAGTGTTAAGTGTGCAACCGCAAGTTGCTTGCCTTCGAAATATTTACCTCCGTAGCGGTGCCATTGCAAGTGTTCAACTCGGTAGTTGTGCACTTTTAAGTTTGCAACTCCAGTTTAACACTTCTCACTAGTAAGCGTCCGATCGGGCAGAGGAAAAGCATCCGAAAAACGAGGTTCTTGAATCAAGTAAATATCCTTGGAACCAGTCAATGTCCTAGACCTGTGCTGGCGATTTAAGACCCTTGTTTTCTTTGTGTGTTCAACAGAAAAGGGCCACATTTACAGGTGCTCAACTACAGAGCTGAACACCTGCCAAGGCACAACCACGGAGTTGAATAATTGCAATTGTCACACACTTTGGTTCATCGGTGTGCCACCGACGAGAAGGAGCGGGCATCAGAAAGGTGCGCGCGCGGCTTCCGGCTACCTCCTGGAGCAGGTAATTGAAGGCGGCGGGGACTGACT
>NW_026268121.1:17165-18167 GCF_000697945.3 Frankliniella occidentalis | reverse complement strand
CGTCGTATGGCTGGTCACACAAATAACAAAGGCCCATACACCCCGGCCCGGCCAGGCCCGTGCACTCACTCTGCGACCGGCGTTAACGTGACCCCTCCACAGACAGCCAATTATCTCCGGCAAATACAAAACACGGGAATGCAGTGACGGATTGCCACACAGCGAGAGAAAGATAGAAAGAGAAGGGGGAGGGGGGAAGAGGCAGGTTTCCATCTTCGAGTGTCATATTTCCCCTGAAATTTTTATGGGCCGTGAGAAAGATATTAAGAATATCGGCCGGCGCGCCCGCAGCCTCCGCGGAGAAACGTTTTATTGTCCATATGCGCAGGGAAACGGACCATGAGAGAGAAAGCAGAAGGGAGGCGAAGACGAAGGCTATAGGTGGAAGGAAAACTCCTTCCTTGGTGAAGAATGATTCTTGTTTGTTGTAAAGGCACTAATCCAAAAGGTAAAGTTTACTTGCTTTTCATATGACACTGAACATCAGCTGCGTTGTTCTCTTCGGCGGGCAGGGATTGGCTTTCGTAAATTTACGACAAAATTACGAACAATATGATGCAAAGTATTTGTAAATCTGCGAAAATGTTGTTTACAGTGTCCGCCCCCAAGACGATACCGACTGCTCCTCCCTCACCGCAAGAACTTAGGGGCTGCCAAATACGGCAGCAGCAGCAGCAACAACAACAAGCATCGTCGCCATAGCCTGATCCATAGTTCCGCAAAATCAAACAAGCTTCCGATAACTCAATCATCACATGCCGACCACCTACCAGCTAACATTAACTTTGCAAAGTAAGCCGAGAGATGTGCAAGGGCTGGCCAGCGAGCTCCGGTAAAGTCACGATAAAGTGGCGAATTAAATGTTTGGAGACGAGACCGCACAAGTTTGGATACACAATGAAAATCACCTGCTCACAGTGGCTCCTGTTAGGAACAGCCACCTGTGGCGCTCAGTAATTGCTAATATTAAAAAAAAGGCGAAATTGCACGAAATAATTATTT
>NW_026268121.1:15862-17115 GCF_000697945.3 Frankliniella occidentalis | reverse complement strand
ATTTCCCCTGAAATTTTTATGGGCCGTGAGAAAGATATTAAGAATATCGGCCGGCGCGCCCGCAGCCTCCACGGAGGAGCGTTTTATTGTCCATATGCGCAGGGAAACGGACCATGAGAGAGAAAGCAGAAGGGAGGCGAAGACGAAGGCTATAGGTGGGAGGCAAACTCATGCGGAGGGCGGCTCCTTCCTTGGTGAAGAATGATCCTTGTTTTCTATGAGGAAAGTTGTAAAGGTACTAATCCAAAAGGTAACGTTTACTTGCTTTTGATATAACACTGAACGGAAGCTGCGTTGTTCTTTTCGACGGGCAGGGATGGGCTTTCGTAAATTTACGACAAAATTACGAACAATATCATGCAAAGCATTTGTGAATCTGCGAAAATGTTGTTTACAGTGCCCGTCCCCAAGACGATACCGACTGCTCCTCCTTCACCGCAAGAACTTAGGGGCTGCCAAATACAGCAGCAGCAGCACAGCAACAACAACAAGCATCGTCGCCATAGCCTGATCCATAGTTCCGCAAAATCAAACAAGCTTCCGATAACTCAACCACCACACGCCGACCACCTACCGGCTAACATTAACTTTGCAAAGTAAGCCGAGAGATGTGCAAGGGCTGGCCAGCGAGCCCCGGTAAAGTCACGATAAAGTGGCGAATTAAATGTTTGGAGACGAGACCGCACAAGTTTGGATACACAAGGAAAATCTCCTGCTCACAGTGGCTCCTGTTAGGAACAGCCACCTGTGGCGCTCAGTAATTGCTAATATTAAAAAAAAGGCGAAATTGCACGAAATAATTATTTTCAAGTAAATTGAGGGTTTGGATTAACCGCTCCACCATTTATTAATCTACAGGATCCTGCGTTCCTCTACCTATACAAAATCAGAAGAGTTTCAGAAAATCACAATTTTGACAAATCGCAATTTGCAGTCCGCGAGCACCACATGTTTCAAAATCCTCATGTCTATCCCGCATCGTAAAGCAAAGAGAAGCCACACCATATACTTTTTCCTTCGACACTTTCTTCGCACTCTTTGTCTCCCACGCGACGACGTCGTCGTCGTCCTCCTCACGGCCGTCCCCAGTCCCCAGTGTATTAACCCAGCAAGTCAGGGAGGACGCCACGCGCGCACGAGGTGAGGGCGGGTGAAAAACGGCGTATCCTTTGCGCGCCGCTCACAACCCCTTCGCTCGAAACGTCATGAGCAATTTGTTAACGTCCCCTAGGTGCGTACGGGGACGCCTCCGA
>NW_026268121.1:10947-11374 GCF_000697945.3 Frankliniella occidentalis | reverse complement strand
CAGACTGACCGCAGCCGCACAGCAGGATGCTGCTTCTGGTGGGGACACCGCTCCCACCGCAGGAGACGCGCGCGCAAGAATCAAACACGCCCACGCTCCACACTGAACATTCTCGCAAATGACAACACGGCGAGCGCAGTGCTGCCGGTTTAAACTGAAAAAACAACAACAAAAAAACAAAGGTGAACGCTTGTTTGGGTGCTACTGAATTTGTAAGGGGTCTTCTCCACTAGTAAAATCAGTAAAAGTGCCAAAAGTAAGCACATCTGCAGGCCAGTTGCCTTTCAAAGGCACTCGGTGTCGTTTTTTTCCAGTGTGCCTACTACCCACTCGCTCTGCCCGTAAAAGGAACATTTCGAGTGGGCAACCCCACAGCACTGCTCATGTGTGTGTGATGGACTCGACGCAATGGTACACAGCGTACATC
>NW_026268121.1:5707-6292 GCF_000697945.3 Frankliniella occidentalis | reverse complement strand
TACATTACATACAATGTCTCATTTTTTGAGGAAAAAGGGGAAACTTTGATGAACTCTTATGTTTGAGGAAGAGTCTTGCGATCTCACAGGTTTTGAGGAATTTTCTCAAAAAATGAGGAAAAATCCCACATTCTTTGAGGAGACTTCCTCGAAATCCGAGGAGTTTTTGTCAAACCAGGGGAGTTCCTCAAAGTTTTCCCTTTCCCCTCAAAAAATGAGACATTGTTATTACCGTGAGTGTGACAGAGTGGGACTTTGTCCTGTTAGGTTTGTATATAACTTGCGCAAAACAATTGTTTTTGCTTGACTTCCAATGTAATCGCTGAGCGAAGCTCAGTCCAAGTCGATGAGGGGTCAGGCGATGTCCCCGTCGTGAGTCTGTCTGTCTGTGCGTAACATTCCGTATCTCCTCAAAATGTGCTGCACTTACAGTGAAAAGCGAGTTTGTGTAGGAATCGATAATTTATGAGTATTATCTGTGTGCATTATTACATGCATTGGTCAGCTTTGAAATATTCAATCGTTTTATTTGAATTCGCGCGTAGTTCGTTGGTATGTTGGCAGCACTGCACTCGAGTGGGTGAA
>NW_026268121.1:0-249 GCF_000697945.3 Frankliniella occidentalis | reverse complement strand
ACCCCGTGGGCTGGAGCAGCCTACGGCCTACCGTGCACATGTGTTAGCCCAGCCGGGTCTGCCAAGTACCGGGCACCCCGTTCACCCTGTGGGTTGGGGCCCGATGGACACGTGTCCGCCAGATCTGCCACCTTCCCGGGCACCCCGCGCTTTCGCTGGGCTGGCCCATCCACGTGCCAGCCGGGCCTGCCAACCCCCGGGGCGCCCCCGTGCACCCCGTGGGCTGTGCCAGGTGCACACGTGTCAGCC
>NW_026268120.1:14530-19588 GCF_000697945.3 Frankliniella occidentalis | reverse complement strand
CCCTCCTAAACGTGGCGGTAGCGCCTAAACGGCTTCAGATAGAGCAAAACGGACGAAATTTTCGCCCAAAGGGCCGCAATTTGACGAGTTACCGCTTAGGAAGCATTCTTAAAAGGTATAAAAAATAATTGAAATAGCAGCTTTTTGAACAAATACCCAAAATGACCCCTAAATATGAATTTAAGCAAAAATCTTTGATGTGTCCTTCGATGACATATTTAGACCAACAATTTCCCAAAGTAGAATGAAAATCGGGAATTTACACTTGGCGGGGTTCCCTTGTGAGACCTGTGCCTGAGTATTACTGGCCTAAGCTAAGACGAGGCAGCCTTCTGCCCGAGGACGTCACTCGTCACTCTCCACATCCCGGTTCGCCCCTTTAGGACCTCGTGTCGCGGTGGGGCGGAGCGTGGCGGGACGGACTCCACTTTAGATGGCCAATATTCAGAACACGGACTCGCGCGTCCAAACCCCTCCGTCCCGCCGCGCCAGCTTCCACCCTCCGCCCCTACACAGCGCCAAGTTGATTGCAAAAGCGTGCGCTGCGCGCAGCCGCCATGCCGGCGTGCTCGTTTTATTTCGCACGATTTGCGCCGAAATGGCGCATCAGGAATGTGGAAGTCTTGGCGCCGCCACCCTTTCGTGATGACGTGAAAACTGCAAGTCTGCTGCATTTGGAAGAATTTGGCATAGTGTTCAAAGGGCATACTGTTAGCAGCTCACATGCACTGACAACGCAACACAGTTTGCTTTCAAAGTAACCCCTGTTCCTTTATTACCCACTGTTCTTCGAGCACTCTCTACCCCACCCCTCCCCCTTTTCAGTTGATCATCATTCTTCGCGATACCTTTACCAAAAACCACCTACAGTTTCATTCTCTTTTTCAGGGGGTCCTCCTCGATTGAACACTAATTCTCTGTCCCTTTACTCTACACGCCTCCCAGTCGGACGTCCGGATTGGGACTGTGTGATTGCGAGGGCGAGGGGTGTGGCGGAAGGAATGTGGGAGTGTTTTGCCCCAAGTTCACGGTGCGTGTGTGAAGGAAGGAATGGAGGACCCTCCCTTGTCTCATTAGGCGTTCTTGCTTGAGACCCCGCCCTCTTCCCTTCCCTGCAGAACCACGTGAACAAACGTACACGCGCGTGTATGTACACAACGCCTACGAGCGCACATGGCTTCCGTCAGGGCAAAAAAGAGAGGTCTTGTGTCGGATGCCTGAGATTTGTAATAATTGTGAGGAGTCCTTTGTATATATTTTTAGTCACTGTTTTGGACAAGTATTAGTATTCTCTACCTTTAAATGACGAACTCAAGAAGCCCTCTAATAATTTTGGACTGTCCTGCCTACCTTCTACTCTCCATCCTCGCAAGTTTCAAAAGCACTCGCGGATATGCCCTTCCTCTCTGCCTCAAAGTGTTGCGTCCGTCGGCCGTCCGTCGGCGGTATCGGGAGAGTATCCAGGCAATGATGTCCTCCCGCTGGACGGCTCCGCAAACAGGCGCGCGGCCTCCCTGTTTGCCGAGAGTCTCTTGTGTGCCGGTCACCCCCCGCCGTGCCGCAGCGCCGGGGCTCGCCGGGGCCGGCCTTCTTAAGAATTGGCTTACCCTACGCTACGGGCCGCTTCTGCATACATATTTTTTTCCTTCTTGCGTCCCATTCTTTTCTCTGCGTCTCCTCTCGCCAGCCGAGGCAAGGCACTGTGATTAGGGAGAGGGGGGAGGCGTCTTGGCTGTCTGTGTCTCCGGCCCATTACCCTTGCCACAGGGGCTTTGCCGATGCGCAGATGTGATCAGGGGGTGCGCGCGCGCGCGCGTGTGTGGGGTTGTGTGTAAATGTGAACGTGATGCAGGGGGAGAGAGCCTCTCTGTTTGCAGCTGCCATGCCTGCCTGAAACACGCATTCGACAGTGGCTGATTGGATTTGGCTGTTGTGGAAGTTTGGGTAAAACTGACGGATGGCAACACAGCACCAGCGCCTGAACAGTACTCTGGCATAGCTGGCAGGGCACTCACCGAGCCGCTCGCACGTTGCTTCGTTTTGCGGATGTGTAGGAAGCTCTGCCCTAGATATCCTTACAGAAAACGATCCTAAAACTTGTTATATTGGTTCATTTTCCTCGAACTCTGTCAGTGTAGTCACGTTGGAGTACCGCCGTTAACGCTGGAATCCGAACGGGTTTATCTACTTTAACTTTCTGTTGGGTGAGGAATGTCAACATGCTCCTCCTATTCGGCGTTCCCTCCCTCCCGCAGATGCTCGGAGGTTTGTGTACCCTCTTTCTCTGACATTGTAGATGTGCCGGAAAACTGAAGTGAAAACTTTTAGCACCACGTAAATTCTCGACTCGATCGCCCCAGCTTCACCCTGGCTTTACGGCACCGCCATCGTTCAGAGACTGGGAGAGGAGCGTGTGGCGAGACGAAATTTTCAGTAGAGTAGGTGAATGAGAGGCCCTACTGGCAGTAGCTGCGAGGCCAGTCACCGCGTTACTGGATCACTCGTCCCGAATTCCCGGTGCGTGAAAAAGGGTTAGTCATTGAGACCTTTCAAACGGATTGCCGCGCAGCTGTATTCTGTCTCTCACTCTTTCGGATCTACATTGGAGCCCCCCATACAACTCACATGCTCTGTGTAGAAGCCTCAAGGACGACACCCACACATGCACAGGTTTTCACTTTAATTCCGAAAACAAAATCAGACACCTAAAGCTCAATTAAGTATTTTTTATTATAATCAGTATTTCGACCAATATATTTTGCCTTTCCGCGACGTGCCCACCCATATCGTGCAGCTATGATAAGAATGTATTGTTTCCTACGTACATTTTTTTTTAAAGAGATTGGCTGTATGATGAGTGAGCATTGCGCAGCACTCTTTCTATACCGGAAAGCAGTCCAACATCGAGTGCAGTAAAGCCGCCCTGCTGGTGTGGTTTTCACCTGCTTACCACACTGACGCATATCGCATGTGACTTGTTCACTCACACACACACAGGCTCACGCTCGCACGTGGGCGTCAGCTCGCTCACACAAACTCGGTGCGGTGCAACATACATAATTCAGAGGCGGGTGTCATGCCAAGTAGTAGTGAGGACAGTGCTCCCACCCCTTCTCCCTCTCACCTCGCTGGTTGCGCCTCTCCCGCCCCCTTCCCCCTTGCAACCACTTTTCGCTGCCATCCACAAAACTAGACGCAAACAGTGCATCTCCTTTTCTTACTCTTATAGTCTTTTTCCATACCACTGGTTCGGTCCGTACTATCCTGTGCAGGAAATTATAGATAACGGTTGAAGTGGGCAGCCAGGGAGGGGCACGATACGATATAGAATAAAACTATGTACTTTTGAAAATATGTGCCATTTCTCGTCTTACCTTTGCCCATCCCCCCCTTTTTCTGAAGAAATCTGTGACAGGATGACAGTTCAAACTTCGACGCTCAAATCTTACTGTCAAGATTACTGCAAAACCCCAAAATGCCTATCAAACTGCAGGAGTCTGCATAATTGTTCACTTAAATGTGTACGATATACACGATATTTTTACAACCTCAGCTGTAAAAGCAAGTACTACATGCAACTAGATTTTACGCAAGTTCTGTAAATTGATGGCGCGAATTGTAAAGTCAATGCTTCTGAGCAGTATACGAATGCCTCGATTTAAGGTTTTTGATGTTAAGTACCCATGTTAGATCCCAAGCTCGATGTCCTCTTTCTGCCTCCAATGTAATTTTACAAAGCCGTAAATTCGAGCTTAAATTCGTGGCTGCGCCGTAAACAAAGATAACACTGATGATCTAAGTGTGCAACTGCTTCACACTAAGTGTGCAACTGCAATTTGAATTTTTGTAAGTGTACAACTACGGAGTTGCATTCTTGCATTTATTTAACTTGCAGTCGCATACTTAGTTTATTAGTGTACAAGTCCTGTTAGCTCAATAATTAGCTCACCTGAGGTTGTACAATTACAGGATTTGTTCAGCAGTGAAGGAAGGGGGGGGGTCTAGTTTTAACTTCAGAACTTCAGTTTCACAGTTTTAACTGTCATCGTGTTACAACTTCTTATTTGTACGCCTTCCGATCTACATTATTTGTGATTTGTGACTGTTATTTGCGGTGTCCCTGCCCTTAAGAGTATCAAGACGCTAACAGCATGTTTTATTTCTGTTTCCAGGTGAGTCGTTTTCCTAAGATCCAATGGACTTCGGTACGTAATTGGGTCGTTATTCATTTGTGTGCCATTATTCGCGAACACTTGCGATTAACACCCTACATTTGTCTTCCCGTGCTCGTGTGTATTGGCACCAACTGTATTGCGTATTTTAGCTGCCGTATCTTTTGCGGACTCGCGGCCTTTTCCTCGGGAAGATACACCACTTTATTACGAATTCCCCAGACCGCTTTGCGTATGAACCACTATACGTTAGTAATTGCATGAAAAATTTACGCCACGAGCACGCGGCTTGAAGCGTAGTGGGCCCAGCGCGAGGAGATAACTGAAAGGGAGCGGGCGAGCGAGTTGGGGGAAAAAACAAAAGCCAGCGCAGAATATTCCTCCTGGCAAGGAGAAGCTCCGCTTGGTGCGGTGCGAGGAACAAGAGAATATAAACGCGCTGGTCGTAAATGAGATGCTGGGCAGACTGGGTGGCAAGAGCTGACAATAATACAAAAAGATGCATATAAGATATCGGCTCGATTAAAGTTGGGTCTTGAAGCTGTGCTTTCAGATGGACACGCGCTAGTGCCAGTGCCCGTGCGTTCAAAACCTTGGGGCTCTGGGTAGAGACAGTTGGGTACTGCAGCTGCTTATGCAGAGGAAAACTCTGCAATGTGGACTGTCTACCTCATACGGCGAGACAAGCATAACAGGCTTTGCGATCAGGTATAGTGCTATCGCTCCAGGGGAAAAAGCCCGTGGTGGCGAGATTAGGGGTAACACCGGTATTGTGAGCTACGGGAGGGAAATTGGAGGGCGGCTCTGAGAGGCTCGTCTCTTTTACAAATCACTGTTTCACGAGAATACTTGCGAGATAGGTTTAAGCTTTACCTAATCCAATTGT
>NW_026268120.1:13561-14480 GCF_000697945.3 Frankliniella occidentalis | reverse complement strand
CCCGCAGCCGCAGTATTTGGCATTGAGACGCCATCCCCACCCTTATCAAACAGTCTCCCCCCCGGCCGAACGCACCTCCGCGTCGACCGTATCGATAAGCCGGCCGGCCGGACCTTCGCCGCTTTCTCAGAAGCGCGCTGCTCGGCTCTGGTCGCCGCACGATGTTTGTGTTGTTGTCCGTGGCCCTTTCCGCTGTGCCATTGGCGTCGCCGGGGACAACGGTGACCAATAATTTCTCGAGAATATTGATCACGTCTTTTATTTACGCGTGGATTAGGGCCGTTGTGGTGGGCCTTCCCGTCGACGCCAGCACCATACCACAACCGCCGCTTGCTGCTAAAGCCGCTGATTGCCTCAACCACGATTTCACGCGTAAAAGTTTTATTTTATTTTTGTTACCGCTTTATTTTTTCGCTCTCACTTGCTGCTTTCATCTGACTCGCAACAACCTCAGCAAGGGACAAAGTTTATGCGCCCGGGGAAGCCCCCTTCATAGCACGTGTTGGGGTGGACGACGACAGGACAAGGGGTAAGGCCGCAAAAGGGCCGCAGGACCCGGGACCGGGCGGGGCGGGGCGCGGCGGAGGAACGGCGGCGGAAGGTCACATAAATATTACATGTCCAAAAAGTGCATGCAAGTCGTCGGCCCAACGGCAGCCACGACATCAATAAAAGATTTGCTCGGAGAATACATGTGATTATGATTGTGACGGCGGCGGCGTGCACCACAGGGCCATGATGAATGCAAAAGGGAAAGGGAAAGAAAAGAAAAATCGTTATTGACTGACGACGCCCTTTTTCGCCGCCTCCATTCGTCGTGCACATCAGATTCAGATATAGTCGTCGTGGTGCTTCACTGCTCGGCCATTCGAATCGAAAACGCGCGTCAGCTTGTGTTGGGGGTTGGGGAAGGGAGGGA
>NW_026268120.1:11651-12366 GCF_000697945.3 Frankliniella occidentalis | reverse complement strand
GACACGAATGACAATAATCGTATTCGAACGCCACCACCGTACCGCCTTCTTATAAAGACTTTCATTTCAAACGTACACGAAAGGGAAGACCATCGACGCCATTTTCAATAAACTTGGAGTCAAATTTATTGGTGTTACCTAATACTTTATGATTTCAACCACATAAAAATACAACTACAATGTGGGCTGGACTAATTGTGTTGTTCCTGGTTGTATAAGTAAACCAGACAAAGGTATGTTATTCAAATATTGGCCCCAAAACCAGATTCTTTCTGCGCAATGGCATGAATATTTACTAGAAATTATTCCAAAACCAAACCGCACTGCTGTCTGTGAGCTAAATTAATTTACTACTGACAACTATTTTTGTTCTCTTATATTTGAACTTCTTTTGGGCATGATTGACTTTGCCATCGTCAAGAATAGGAATAATAAAAAATTCTAACGCTAACGCGTTAACGGCCCCCTAGATTTTAATTTACAGTTAGAATAGTCAAAATATTCTATTTAATATCAGATGTTGTCATATTATGAAATAAAATTATTAGAAGGCGGATCTACAGTTGTGGTTATGAATCAGAATATTTTATTCAGCTGTTGGTAATAGTGTATAACGAAAATAGCATAGTTTTCTTTTAAAGTCTCCTGGGAGCCGCACCCCCAGCTGCAAAGGGCGATAGGTTGGCAGCATTGTTAGCCGCCGCGCCTTCTTTTA
>NW_026268120.1:9447-10731 GCF_000697945.3 Frankliniella occidentalis | reverse complement strand
CCCCCCACCCCGTCTCACCACGCCCCGCCAGAACGTCCTGCGCGGCCTTAAGCTGTAATTGTAGCAGCGGCAGCAGCAGTAGCCATCGGTGTGCCTGCCATTTGCCGATTGCCTTGTATCCCCGACCCGTCTCCCCCTGATGAGTCTGTCCCCAGCGCCCTCACCAGGCGCTATGGGAGCTTGCGTATGCTAAACTCGGCAATATCGGAAAGGCAAGAGAGGGTCGTGCTTTCTGGTCGATACCTTAGCTGAAGGGTCCGCGGCTCGACCACGGGCTCCATCGTGTGGCTTGGGGGGGGACCTCGTGCGGAGACGCCGCTTGCCTTACAGGACATCGACTCGACTCTTGCGATCTCACTTGCGATGCATTAGTTACACCCCAGGCTCCTCCGCTCCGCGGCGCGACCTGTCACGGCCTCTCCGCTATGCCCCTTTCCCTTGTCGGCGGGCGCCCCCCCCCCCCCCACCCTACCTCCTCGCGGCAGCGTTATCCCCCGTTGAGCCCCGCGCTGGGGGGTCCACTTCCCCCAGGTAGTGCGGGAGCGGCAGCGCCGCCCCCACAGCCAGTCTTAGGCACATAATGGGCCTCCAGATGGGGCCTCAGTGATCTGACGGAGCAGAAGGTCCTCGACCCCCAGCACTGTCATCTCCCCGAGCCTCTCCCCAAGCCCAGCGCGAGCGCTATTACATCTTCTTCAACCCCATGCTCCCGCCCCCACCCCCTCTCGGAGCTTGTCCGGCAGAGGCCTCGTCATTGCATTCGCCCCCTTCACCTCCCTAACTCTCCAGCCGCCGAGAGGACAGCAGCAGCCCTATGTCCTGGAGGCGGACTACTACACCGTGCTCGTTGTCCTGCTCGCGGAACCTCCCCATCACGGCAGGGGAAGTAAAGGCATCGGCTGCGGTCGTCTTTTCGGAAAGCACTCCCTTATTCCCCCCCCCCCCTCTTTTCACTCCCCTCCGGCCGCGCGTGCCGCCCCCGCCGGCCCCGCCCTCCATGTCTCGGTCCATTTCTCCCCCGCCCCTCACTTTTTCCCCCGCCTCCATGACAGTGTGATAGCGATGTAGGGCAGCCCCCCTCCTCCTTCTCCTCTTCCACGACGAGTCCAGCAGCTCGGACCCTACCCTCTCTCTCTTTTTTTTCTTTATCTAGACGCCCCCGCCCTCCCCACGGTGGTGGCGGCGGCCTCCTCGCCACGACGTCTCACTCGGCGGGCGCCAAGCTGTCACTTTCGTTCCTCCAGAGGCGTCTGTGTTCCCGCCGTTGGCGCTGCCGGGAAGGCC
>NW_026268120.1:9127-9397 GCF_000697945.3 Frankliniella occidentalis | reverse complement strand
CGTTCGAAACAGCGTTTATGCTGCACCTTTTTACACGGCGGCGACTTGTTTTTATTCAAACGCGACCACTGAAAGCAGGGAGTTCCACGCCAGGCCCATATAAATTTTTGGATAGGGTTGTACAAAGCAACAGGCGATCATTTCTATTGGTCAAATTTTCCCGCGGAAATTTGTGATTGGCTGAAATTTCCCTGGCTCGACTCGGCATACTGCTCAGCTCGTCATTTCCATGGCAACTTGTGGATGCAAACTCAAATTTCTCAAATTTCA
>NW_026268120.1:8521-9077 GCF_000697945.3 Frankliniella occidentalis | reverse complement strand
GTGGCCGCCAGGCCGGGAAGACCTCCTCGCCATCGGACGTTGAGGGAGGCCTTGTAGGCTGAGGGCGCTGAGCCGGCTGAGGGATTAGGTGGCCGGGAAGACCTTCTCGCACTCGGACGTTGAGGTGCGACTGAGGACGCTGAGGTGGCTGAGGCTGCTGAGGTGGCTGAGGTGGCCGCGAGGCCGCGGAGGCTCTCTTGTCGTTCCACTTCTCCGATAATTGGCAGCGAAGTCGAGCGGGAATAGCTAATTGCGAGGGCGGCGGTCACCTTCGTTACGCCCCGTGAGGGAAGTCTCAGCAGCGGGGGGGGTTGTTGTCGAGCGTTCCCATACCATGACATGAGGCCGCGAGTGCGAGAGATGTGTGAGTGCGAAGTTTCGTGTGTGAGTATGTGTGAGTGTGTGTTTCTCGGAGGTCTCCCCTTGCCGCGCCTGTCGGGTCCACGGCCGCCGATGGCAGCGCTGCTTGGCTCTGCCCCCTGACCCCGCAGCCGGCCAGGCCGAGCTGGCGGGGCGGCCTGGTCGGACTGTGCCTGCGAGGGGACGACGGGGACAC
>NW_026268120.1:0-491 GCF_000697945.3 Frankliniella occidentalis | reverse complement strand
TTCCCCGCCCCGCCCTACCACAGCCCGCCGCACCCTTGCAGTACCCTTCTATTAAAAGGTGAGCCACACTAAACTGCTAAAGGAGTCTCCAAGCACTGCGCTAACGCGCCCCAAAACACAACATTATATCTTCTTTCTCTTTCCATAATTATATTTCTGACGGCATTGCGACATTCTAGGAGAGAGATGACGTGGTGTTTGCGAAATAAGCAAAAGGAAGACAACGGCGAGCCCGACAGAGACGCGGGCGACAAAAGGATGACTCTTTGTCGGTGGCCGGGCTGGGGCGGCTGGGGGAGAATAGGCGGCGCGACGCCGGCGGGATGGAAGGATATTCGGGCCGGCGTCCCCGGCGTCCCCGCCGCCCCCGCCGCGACACATAAGACCTCTGACATTCCATATCGAATCAATTCCCCTCGGCCTCCTTTTCCGGTCCGCCTGGGCCGACTCCCGGCTGCTTTTATTTGCCGAGTGGTTTGTGCTTCCCTCTT
>NW_026268119.1:16655-17094 GCF_000697945.3 Frankliniella occidentalis | reverse complement strand
CACTTCACCATACGGTTGTGATTAAACTGAAATGAACCCAGTCTTTCACTGGTAAAACAAATGTAGAAAGTAGCCCGGTGCTGGTTAACTGAAAGAACCCTATCACAGGTAAAACAAATGTAGAAGTTGCACAACAAGTACTGTGCAGTTAATTCGTGTGTGCAAAGTTTATGCACTTCATGGTGAACTGAACTAGACGCCAATTACTGCGCAAACACTAGACATTTTCGGACATTTCGCGAATGTTTAGTTAAATGATGTTCGATGTTTTTTTTCCACCAATGTGGTGTTGCTCCTGTGCTGCTGCTGCTTGCGTCTTTCGAAAGAAAAGACGAAAGAAAAAGAAAATAGGGAAAATAAGGAAAGAGGTGCTGCTGGTGGGACTCGAACCACGGCTGGCCGTGTGGTCGTTATTCAGCCAGCACCTTACATGCGGCTA
>NW_026268119.1:11238-11590 GCF_000697945.3 Frankliniella occidentalis | reverse complement strand
TTCTCCCTCTAATTGAGTTGCTCTGAGCCAAAATTTCGTCAATTGATTGCATTATTTCCCACTATCAAGGCGATATTTTTTGTCAAAACTGTTGCAATATAAGGTGCTTCGTTTGAAGAATTAATCGGTAAAGTCTGTTTCAAACAAAAGAAAAACGTTATGGAAGACGCGAAAGTAACGTTTTGCTTGACCATAGAACTTTGCTGTGACGTCGAAAAATTAAGGTGCGCTCTTGCGTATTTCTAGAAATTCTAGCTAGTCTCCAAAAAATTGTTATAACCCTTGCTGAAGTCGTGTTTGTAAAGTAGTGCCCTACGGTTCGTCCACCTGGTGACGGCTGGAGCCACACGCT
>NW_026268119.1:6506-7008 GCF_000697945.3 Frankliniella occidentalis | reverse complement strand
GGTACTAAAACCATTTCGAGTTTGAAAGGAACCAGAAAGTCCTAAAATTGCCTAGGAATGATGTCTTTCGATGGCAGTGTAAATACATCACGGTGAAAAAAGCATCTTGGAATTCAAGTAGATTGCTTGAAAACTGTCTTGATAACCAAGGAGATCACTTAAAAACCACGATGTCAATTTTACCGTGATACCTTTGTGCAAAGGCAATTAATTTTGCGCTACACTTTTTTGTCAATCCAATACATGATTACGGGAATTGGGATGCGAGAATCGGAAACTTTTAGGTCGTTGTGTCGCTCGCCGCCACTGGTCCAACGCAACGGCGCCGCGCCCTAACGCCGGCCGCTAAAGCTAGCCGCTAAGGCCCGCTCTGAGGGCCCGCCGCCAAGACTCGCCGCCCGCCCTCACTGCAATCCATTGTCAACCCGGCCATCAATACAGAGTCATCGAGGGGGCGGCGGAGTGCAGCGAAGCATGTTAATTAAATTGCACCTGACGTGGG
>NW_026268119.1:5681-6065 GCF_000697945.3 Frankliniella occidentalis | reverse complement strand
AGTCCGTTTGCATCGTACACGGCGATGTGCAGTAACAGCGGATGCGAAATGGATCACCACTGTCCAAGACAGCAGCGCACCGCCCGTAAGCAAGGACGGTCCTCGGTTTCGTTGAAACCCTCCGGTTTTAACCCTCCTACGGCCCCTGTGAGCAGGAAAACCCGTCCGCACTGGCGCGTCGCGTGACCGGAACGCCTGGTAGATAGGCAACAACGGCTAGTCTGGACACAGCTGTGTGGCGGGTTGGCCTACGATGGCAGGGGCTTGGGGGTCTAGTCCTTACAGCTTCCGGTAAGCAGACGCGGAATAACCAGATTTGGTGGGTGAAATGCACTGTATTTGTATGTAGAGGAACTGGGATGATTTCTGATGAAGGCGATTATT
>NW_026268119.1:2998-3710 GCF_000697945.3 Frankliniella occidentalis | reverse complement strand
ACTATACTCACTCATAGTAGTACACTCTTTCTTGGTATGATACACACTGGGAAGTGTGTTGGACATGCGTGGCACACACTTCTTTGTGTGTACACGCCACATAGCGTAGCGCTATGCTATGGCAAGTTACACACTTCCAATTGTGTGCCTCTCATGTACACACTTCATTGTGTGTGCTGCTTTCAAGTACACACAAGGAGGAGTGTACTATGTACGCAGTTGGGTTTACAGTGTACTCCCATTGTCTTGTTGCGCCGGACGGACACCGGGTAGTTTAGTGTCCTGGTTCCGCGCGAGGAGAACACAGCGGATTGACGTAGTGACGCGACCCTTTCAATTTAACTTGGATTTGGCGAAAATAGAGTCATTAATTGCGTGAAGTTGTCCACATTAGATGTCTATGGCTGCTGTGCTATGACTCACCTACGAACACCTGAGCGAGCAATCGAAGCGCGTGCGGCAGACGCTGCAGTGTTGCGGGCTAGCCTACTCCCTCCACCCGTAAGTCGCCATGGACACTGTCACAGAAAAGGAAGCAAACCAGCACCACTGGGTTTGCCTACTCCAAGCTGTACATGGCATGGGGCGATTTTCTTTTCCATTTTAAGATGCGTCTGTGTACACTACTTGCAACACTTGAAATTCTAAAGCGATGTGTCTTGTCTAAAACAAGTGACGGAATCTTCCGTTGCCCACTTAAAACGTTACCTGT
>NW_026268119.1:1263-1763 GCF_000697945.3 Frankliniella occidentalis | reverse complement strand
TAACTTGATTTAGACACGCTGCGTGAAGAATGTGGGCTGAGGTCCTCGCCGCCGCCGCCGCGCCGCCACTCGCAGCTCGACAACATTTTTAGCGATGGTGAAAAAATATTTTGGGGCTTGAAAAGTAAGAAATCACAGAGTCGTGCAATTGTACTTTCTACTTTGAAGAAATTTGTTGACTTCTCAGTTTTATGAGATGTACCCTCTTACAACAAGTTTTAAAAAGTAGTTATGTGGCACGTATTCTGCGTAGTATATTTTGGCATCACGCTCATCGAATCGAAACCATGAACGACACTGATATCAGCTCTTTAACAACGCCGCACAATGCAGCATCTCTCCTAAGATTGCTCTATTTTATAGTTATGAGCATATTTCAGACGATAAATCTTAATTGGAAGTTGCAGTCCACGTATTTTCTCTGACCCCTCTATCAAAGCGATATTTTACCCCCCTAGCGGACGAATTCGAGTTGGACGGCGTTGCTCTGATTCTAGGTT
>NW_026268119.1:0-1213 GCF_000697945.3 Frankliniella occidentalis | reverse complement strand
TTCATTTACGTTCACAACATTGGCGACGAGGAAGAGTGGAAGAATTAGGAACTGGAAGAAACGCGGAGGCTGAGACTACTACGGGATGGCCGGCGATGATGGCCCTGGGCCCCAGGCACAAGTTCGGCATGAACAGCATACCAAGAACCTGCCTGAGTTTAAGGTTAGTGACCCGACCCGATGGTCGCGTTACCTCCAGTTATTTAACATTGCCTACAAGGCAGAGAAGAGACCCGTCGACCCGGACGGCAAGCGCGCGGCGTTCCTCATCGTGTGTGGTTTGGACACACTCGAGCTGGCGGCGCGGCTCTGCGCCCCAAGGGAGTTAGAAGATGTGCCCTTAGAGGGGAAAGACAGCATCGTGAGTAAGCTTACGGAATATTTCTCCCCAACCGTGAGCCCTGTCACGGCCTATGTTCGGTTCTGGCATACGCGTCAGAAGGCTGGTCAACCTGTGGCTGACTTCGCCGCCGAGCTCCGTCAACAAGCGAAGCATTGTGCGTTCGACAAGCTGAAGCAGGAGGAGATTATGGACACATTAGTTTTGTATCAGTTGGTGTGTGGTCTCCGGGATTCTAACTTGCAGCAGCGGCTTTTGGAAAAGCCAAAGTTGACCCTGAATACGGCTCTCGAAACGGCGTCGTCTGCAGAGACAGCGTGTAATGATATCGGCGTGGTGCGAAATGGCAACTCAGGCAGCAACACTAATGACTTTCTGTCAGCAGGAGGTGCGAGTTCAGGAGGCCAGGTGGGAGCATTCGCATTGCAGGCGAGCCGAAACCAGAGTTATGGTACCCAGCAGCAGACGACCAAGTTCAAGTGCTTCCGCTGTGCTGGGTCTCACAAAGCTAACCAGTGCAACCTGGACCCTGCCGTGCTTTTCTGTATGGGATGTTCAAGGACTGGGCACCTGAAAACCGCCTGCCTGGCTAATCAAGGTCGCAGGGGTAATGATGCCAGTGCCACGGGAAGTTCTTCGAAGTCTGCGACAGAAGCTTACATGCTAGATGCTACAGCTCCAACGTTTACACCCAGTGGTACTACTTCAATTCCTTTCAACGGGCCTCTTGGGTGTGACTTGTACTAGTGTGTAAGGTGTCAAAGATCATTGGTGATATAATTTTGTGTTCTACGTTTTAATTCGATTTGTTTTCAAGTACGATTTTATTGCTTCTTCAATTGTTTACGATCAACTTTCAATTACAATTTAATC
>NW_026268118.1:25446-26444 GCF_000697945.3 Frankliniella occidentalis | reverse complement strand
TTTACCGCGGCGCTGCCCGGCTTGGAGGATAACTAATGGAGCGGACTGCGCTGTGACAGCGCGCAGGGCTCGGGGAGGGCTCGGGGAGGGCTCGGGGAGGGCTCGGCCCCGGGTGACGGTATGACGGCGCGGTCTAAATATACATGCCAATGTGCCCCGGCGGGACCCCGGCGGGACCCCGCCGCCCTCCCCCGCCACGCCACGCCATTTGCTGTCCCGCGTCCTGAACGAGATGTTTATTCCCCCCGCCTAATGGTGGCCAGGCCGCCGCTGACGAGCCCGGCCCAGCCGCGGGGTCCTAACCGAGGCGTGGCGGGGCGTGGCGGGGCGTGGCGGGGCGTGGCGGGGCGTGGCGGGGCGAGGCGATCGCGGGGCGTGTGGGTTTGTATGGGTGGGGTGGGCCCTCGCGACAAAATACGTGAGACGGGACGGGTTGGGGCCGTCGGGCGATGGGATTCTTGGTAGCGGTGAAACGGAAAGAGTGTCTTGTGTGATGATGACTCACCTGACCTGACCCACCCACCGCGCCCGGGTGTTTGGCAATGCATAATCGAGGCCAGCAGGCCCAGGCTCTCTAGCCCAGGCTGCACCCCTCAGTATATAGGACCGCCGCTCTGTGGGCTGCTACCCTTGCTTCCCCCCTCCCCCTCCCGACCTACCCCATTCATCCCGACAGGGACTTTATTGATGCAGTCTTGGGGCAGGTCGCGTCGTCGGGCGCGCGGCGGGCGGCAGGGACGGAGCACAGGACTCCCACGCCCCCCTTCCTATCTCGGCGTCGTCGTCGCATCTCTTTTTTCCCGTCGTTTTGCTTCTTTGCAACTCGCGCTATACTCAGCTCCCTGCCTCGCGGAAACTTTTAAAAGCATGACAGACTCGCCTGCTCCCCCAAACTGGGAGGAAGAGGAGGTACGTCGCCGTGCCGTATCGGGTTGGGGCTCCGCTTTGGTGCGCTCCGCTTCACTTTGCTGGACGGGCCGGCGAGGTGCTGCTGCTGC
>NW_026268118.1:22292-23701 GCF_000697945.3 Frankliniella occidentalis | reverse complement strand
TCGGTAATGACACATTACTCCATGGAAACGTACAAGCAAAAAAACGATGAACCGATCTCTTTTTATTATCGCGGAAACAACACCAAGACCCTATCTTTCCGTTCCTGTGAGTGTGTGTGTGAGCGCGCAAGGGGCCAAGGACGTGGACACGCGCGCGATTCACCGGTCGGGTCACGACGAGCAGGTTGGGCGCCGCCGGGTGCGCGCGCGCGCCGTGTCCTTCGGGGAACCAGATCAAGTGTCTCCGTTAAAGGGGAGAGCGACATAGCTGCAAACCTTTTGACGGCCCGGGCCAGAGGCCAACGATGTCCCCTTCCTGTGTCGTCTGCCCCGCCCCGCCCCGCCCCGCCCCGCCGCACCGTCTCGACCGCCCCCGCAGAGCCATTCCGCGATAATACGAGTGCCCTTGTGTCGTCGCCTGCGGGCCGTTTTAGCGAGAGGGACGATCAGATGAGGGCCGGGACGACGTCGCCAAGTGATTTGCAAATGTCGTTTTAGCAGCGTCGCCAAAATAAACGACTTGTCGACAATTCCCCCCCGTCGACATGCCCTGCCCTGCCCTGCCCTCCAAGTGGGTAATGGCTCCACATGCGGAGCAAGGTCAAGTGCAAGACGAGGCCCGCGCTGGACGTTGTGAACGTGAAGAAACGGACCGGCGGCCGCCGGCGGCGGCGGTCGGATGTCCGGTCTTCACCTAATGGCATTTCCCCATTCACCCTTAATGCACACGCAGGGCATTGCATTGGCCGGCGCCCACTGACCGCCCACCGCCCAGAGGTTCGCGCGACGGTCAAGGACGCGCGTCTGTGTTGCACTCGCCGCCGCCTTCGAACCGGGTGCGACCAGGAAGTCCTTCGCCCCGGCGGCGGTGGCACACACTGGCTGGCTGCTGTGTCGGAGAGCAAAACTTTGTTTTTGTATGTTATGAAAAATTTCCCCGGTCAGTGTCAGTCCAGGGTGATTGAGAAGGCCTACCTGATGTCAGAGCTCAAGCTCAAGCCCGGGCCGGCGCGCGGCGCTGACGGCCGGACATGACGGACTGACTGATGCTGACTGGGCTACTGGGTCAAGGAAGTAAAACCTCGAGTCGGTCCAGAGCTCGGCGGCGGGCGGCAGCAGGCAGGACGGGCAGGGCCTACATGCCGTCCCGGACGGCTGCGGCTATGGCAGCGGCGGCTTCCTCGACTTAAAACACAGCATTAAAACTTTACGGCGTTTGCTTGTACAATGAGGGAGAAGGGATGGGAAGACAAGTAACAATGACATGTGATGGCTCTTTACATCAATCCGTTTTTGTTGTCTGTGTGGATTAGGTGATAGCCGGATGATAATAATAATGTGTCCTTCTCGATGATTATTCCAGCGCGGCGTTGGTTGACGGAAAGAAGATGTTGTAAAACATATTTTTT
>NW_026268118.1:19113-20292 GCF_000697945.3 Frankliniella occidentalis | reverse complement strand
ACAGGTGCCACGATCGGCGCGAGATCGAAACTCAATAACACGGCGACCACGACGACGACGACGACGCTAGTTGTTGCTGCTCTGATGATGATGACCGGGTAGTATTGGCGCGGTGCACAACGATGCCGGGGTCCTCGAGACGGTCCTCGCCAGTTAGTTGTTGCGCGCTGCCGGTGCTTATTCCTCGATGGAACTCGTTTTTACGTTTTTGCAACAATTCGCATTTTTAGCAGTGGTCTTCCCCGCACGGGCGAGAAGCGTGGACCCCATAATCTGGGCCGGAAGGCTCTACGAGCTCGTCCGCGACGTCCTGGTCAGCGGCTGCAGGAGGGCCCGGCCTCAGCCCGGCGGGGTCCAGGGGTCCAGCAGCAGCACGGCGGAAGCTGACCGTCACCGCATCGGAAGCTCTCCATCCTATCAGCTCGGGGGCTGGAAGAAGAGTTGAGTCTTCCCTGCCCCCGACTGCACCACACCTGCGCCCCTTTGCAGCTGGGGCTGGGGGTCCTGGGGCCTAAGGGTAGCAGCTGCTGGAAACCCCCGCCGACGTTGGAGGTGGTCAGACTGTCATCCAGGCGGGTGGGATTGCCTTCTAGGGACCATCCAGAAAGTTCGTGCGTCATTCGCCTTTCCGAACCAGCCAAGTTCAGCCCGGTTCAGCCCATGCGAGCTCTCATAGCGCCTGTTAGCTAGGCAACATCTTGCGTGCAGTGCATGCGTGTACTGCGGGGTGGCCTACCCCGAGTCTCGCAGGCGCGCAGCTCCTCTTATTCGCCGAAAGAATGGAAAAACAGACGTCACTTCTGGACGATTCCTTATCGTGTCTGGCCCGCCGGGCGAGTAGGCAACTTGCCTACACCCGTGCCTGCGGTGCAGTGGACCTTACAGAAGTGGACGCCGCGGGGTTTTCACACCGCCGTATTACCTTGTAGAGCCAGGTGCTCCGATAATGTGTGTAGTATTTTTTCTCCCCCCCCCCTCCCCCGCCGGCACAAGAGTCCCGCGCGCGTCTATTGGCCCGGAAGTGATGCGATGCGACGGCAGGTCACTTAGCGCCCGCGGCCCTGATCACACTCGCTCGGCCAACGGGCGGGCGGGCGTTATGGGCTGATGAGGGACCCGTGAGGGGCGCCCCTCAAAGGAGATCAGACGGGCGGTGCATGGCGCGGCGCGGGGCGTGGG
>NW_026268118.1:11713-12808 GCF_000697945.3 Frankliniella occidentalis | reverse complement strand
CGTCGTCGTCGTGCTGCTCCACTCGCGGGTCGGCGGCCGGCAGCTCGGGTTACAGAGCGCCAGGCAACAAGCGCCCTGGCTGCGGTCGCACAGGTGCCACGATCGGCGCGAGATCGAAACTCAATAACACGGCGACCACGACGACGACGACGACGACGCTAGTTGTTGCTGCTCTGATGATGATGACTGGGTTGTATTGGCGCGGTGCACAACGATGCCGGGGTCCTCGAGACGGTCCTCGCCAGTTAGTTGTTGCGCGCTGCCGGTGCTTTCGGTAAACCAAACTCACAGAGCCCCTTCCCATTTTCCTTCCGGCCGTTAAAGTGCAGCTACAGATTCCGGTGCAGCGGTCGCACGGTCGCACGCACACCACTCACCACACACGCGCGGACGCGGGCTGCTCGCGCGCAGCTTGCAGCACGCTCCCTCCTGCGCTGCTGCGGGGCCTCCCGCTGCATCAAATCATAACTGGTTTTATTTACGGCCGAAATCAAAGCTGGCTGACGGGACGGCGGACGCGCATCGGCGCCGCGAAATGCATTTCCGATCATCAAGCCGAACAGGGCCGCTAGAAAGTCTGCGGGGCCCGCTGCCGGCGCCTGCCCAGGGGAACTGCTCGGCGGATTCAGCGGAACGATAAATTATAGCCCGCCCAGACAGAAACAGAAAACACGACATTTTTTATGCGCGAATTTGTCACGCACTTTTTAGTTAAAGTTGAGAAATGAGAAATGGGACACACGTCTATTTATAGAGCGGCAGCTCAGTATTTTTTTTTTCAACGCGGGCAACGCCAAAGACTCCAAATTGCTGTCTTGTTGCCAAAGTAAAGGGTGTATGTACACTCTACAGGTCCAGTACTAGTGACCTCCTTTGCCAAAGTCGGGGGCAAAAAAATACGGTGACAAAATTATGTGTCAGTGGGATAGCAGTAATATAATATTATGATCGATCGAGCGGGAGAAGGCGACGACATGCAGATACACTGTAAATAAGTGCATGTGTGGCCGCGGGAAAAGCTTGTTGCTCTGGCACCACGGCGGTGCGGGCGAGAGGTTGAGAGAGAGGGGCGAGGGGATGGGCCCAGGGAGGAGG
>NW_026268118.1:11182-11663 GCF_000697945.3 Frankliniella occidentalis | reverse complement strand
AGTTCCTCCCCTCAACGTCAACGTCCCCCCCCCCTGTCTGACTCACGCACACCGGCAGACGACTACATTAGATACCCCCCCCCCCAAACACGCGCGCGAGCGCGCGTGCAAAGGGTTTTTTGGCAAAGCTTTCGGTTTTGTAAATCAAGCATGTTGGGTGCTGTAACGCTCGCGGCCACACGGACGGTAGCCGGACGGGCAGCAGCCGTTTTGTTTCTCGCGGCCGAGGAATGTAATTGTTGTTCTGAAATAAATAATTTGTACCCGCGAGTGGGGGGCGGGGCGACCCACCAGGCCCACCAGTCTATTTTCAGTCGGCTAAAGCACGGATCGCGGAGGAGGAGCCGAACAATTTGCCCGCGGGCGTCCCCGCCTAAAGCGTTACGCACGCGCCGGGGCACGCGTCACCGCCCGTGTTTGTGGAACGATGACAAACTGCCCCGCTCAATCCTCCTCTCGCGGTCTCGCGGTCACCGACGCA
>NW_026268118.1:604-5177 GCF_000697945.3 Frankliniella occidentalis | reverse complement strand
TCTGCTCGTGTTGTTCCAGGACCCGGCGCGCGATGCAGCCGACGCGCGCGCCCCGCCGGGCGCTGCTGCCGCTGCTGCTGCTGGCCGTGCTGGCCGCCGTGATGGACGCCAAGCCGCTGGAGCCGTGCCCGTCGTCCTGCCGCTGCTTCCTGTCCGAGGGGCTGAAGCGCGCCGACTGCCGCCACGTTCCCGAGTGGGCCGACCAGCAGAGCGACGCCCAGGACGTGCGCGTCCTGCCGCCGCCCGCGGGCCGCGGCGCGCGCTCCTCAGCGCTGCACCTCACGCACTTCGAGGTGTTCCCCAAGGTGAGCGCCCGCGAATCCCTCTTTTTGGCGTCGACCTCGGCGTCGACAGACTTGGCTTTCAGACTAACACTTCACCCTTGTCGCTCGTCTTCCCCAGGTTCTGCAGCTGGCCGTGACGAACCGAAGCCTCGTCGAGGTGATCCCGAGCGGCTTCCACGGCCTGCACAGCCTCCAGTCGCTGGACCTGTCCAACAACCTGCTCGCCCGTTTCAACTACAAGGTGTTCCTGCGCATGCCCGCGCTCCGGCGGCTCGTTCTGGCCGGCAACCCCATCGCGCTGGAGAAGGACATCCCGCTGCTCACGTCCAAGTCGCTGCTCTCCCTCGACCTGAGCCACTGCGACATCGTGGACGTGCCCCGGGGCTCGCTGGAGGGCATGCGCAACCTGACGTCCCTGTCTCTGCGCGGCAACCCCCTGCGCCTGGAGAAGAACCAGCCGCTGCTAAGCGCGCGCACCACCGTGGTGGAGCTCGACCTGTCGGCCTGCGAGCTGGACTCGATCCCGGACGGGGTCCTTGACGTCCTGGCTGGGCTCCGCCGCCTCTACCTGGACGGCAACAACCTCCACACCGTCGAGCGGGGCGTCCTGCCGCGCGGCCTGCACCACCTCGACCTGAGCGCCAACCAGGTGCAGGACGTGCCCACCGCGGTGCTGTCCTCCCTCCGCAACCTCACCAAGCTCGAGCTCAGCGACAACCCCGTCAAGTGCACCTGCTCGCTCATTGGCATGCAGGTGAGACTCGCCCCAGCGCTTCGGCACCCCACCACTCAACCAAAATTTTCGTGTATAAGTAGCGAGGAAATTTCCTCGAAAATTTCATTAAGTTAAGAACTGAAATCGTAAAGACTTGTTGACAGTCTATTACAAGACTGAATGAAAATCACTTACAATAGCTTAGTTTAACTTGAACATTTATTTCGACTTTAACGGCAGCGCAGGCCACGGAAGACGCACGTTTAGTTTATTTTATCTAATTTTCCAAAGACAGGGACTCCAGCTTCAGTGCCATCTGACCCTGTCTCTCTCGTTGCAGGGCTGGCTGTCGCGGCGCGTCGTCGTCATGGAGCGGCCAGTGGTGTGCGCCGAGCCGCCCCAGTACAAGGGCCTTTCCTGGACCAAGGTGGACCTCCTGGAGTTGTGCCGCGCCGAGCAGTCCAACAGCACGGCGGACACGTCGGAGAGCAGCAGCTCGTCGGACGAGTCTTCTGACGACGACGACGAAGACGACGACTCTCCGGCCGCCGCGTCCACCAATAACGGGCTAGGGACAGCGTTCGACGACGACCCGTTCCTGGATTCGCTGGAAGACCTAGACTCCCTGGAGCGAGCGCCCGCCTCCTACGAGCAGTACACGCACGACAACGGCAACGGCATCCAGTCGTCCGCCATGCCCATGAAGCTCAAGGTGCACACCCTGGACGCGGCCATGCACCCGCCGCGCGTCCTCAGCCACAACGACATCAACTACTTCCAGGCCGACCAGGCCGACCAGCCGTACGACCAGACCACCGCGCGCCCGGGCCACGACGAGACCGAGCCCACCACCGTGGCCGTGCCAGCAGAGCACGACGAGCACGAAGAGCACGAAGAGCACGCGGAGCCTGCCAAGAGCGAGGAGCCCGCGGAGATCAGGGAGCCCGCGGAGACGGAGGAGGCCTCCGCGGAGGAGGTGAAGGCTGGGGAGGACATGGGGAGCGACGGGGACGACGGGGAAGGGTACGGCATGGAGGACGGCGAGGAAGACGAGCAGGCCAACTCGGAGGAGAACATCACCGAAAAGGACGCCGAGGTGTTCATGAGGAACGCAGACACGATCGCCATGGGCAAATCCATGCCCGAGGCCACGGGGCAGGAGAAGGAGACCGAGATGGAGGCGGAGCATGCCACGGTCGCGCCCACGGCCATCCCGGCAACCGATGAGCCGACGACAGCACCCGACACCGAACATGTTACCGAAGCTGAAGCCGTGCCCACCGAGGTCCCGGTGGCAGCTGTACCCGTGGACGTTGCACTCGAGGAGCAGGAGAAGGAGACCTCCGCAGTGGAGGCGGAACACGGCGCCGAGCCGACCGGGGAACTCCTTCCCGGAGCACCGCTCGTCGACGAGGTCACCACCCAACCACCCCTTGAGACCACCACGGCGCAGGTCGAGGGCCAAGATCAGCACCAAGGCGAACACGAACAGGGTGGGGAGGGGCACTTGGTGGACGCGGAGCTCGTCACTGAGACCCCCGAGGCCACCACCACAGTCGCCTCGGACGTGATGCTTTTGGTTCCCGTCGGATCCGAGGACGGCGACCGCTCCGCTCACGGACGGGCTCTGGACGGGGAGGGCCAGGCGGAGACCGAGCACGGTGAGCACCACGAAGGAGAGCATGGCGAGCACTCGGAAGACAAACACGACGACGAACATCAAGGGGCAGGCGTGATTGTTCCCGTGACGGAACCGGAGGCCGCCACTTCGCCGCCAGAAGACGCCAAACCTGAAGGCGAGGCTGGGGCTGATTCTGCCATCGTGGTCCCCGTGGTTCCTGCGCTGCCCACCGAGGTCACCACGGTCCTACCCCAACCAGCCGTTGAGGAGGAGATAGTCCCCGAGGTGGCCAAGAACATTGTTGGTGTCGGCCAGGAAAACGATGGAGCTATCGCAGTGGTGCCGGAAGAACCCGCGGCGGAGGTCCCAACCGCGGCCGCGCCTCCCGTCGTGCCAGAGGGTGAACGCGAACCTGTGGTAGAGACTGTCGACGCACCAAAGTCTGTCTCGGAGGTGGAGTCGATCCCCGTACCTGCACCAGAGGCCCCCGTGGATACCGTCGACAGTGCCACGCCGGACACGGACGCCGAAACCGTAGCGGCGGCCGCCCCCGACGACGCTAAGCGCAACGAGGAACTGGCCGTACAGCGCGTCACTCCGGGCGGGGGGGAAGCCGAAGACCCGGAATCGGAGCTGCAGAAGTCCACCATCACGTATGTGATCCTGGGCTGCATCGTGCTCGCCATGGTGGTGCTTGTGCTGTACGCCCTGCTCCGCAGCAAGGCCAAGCAGGCCGACAACGGGAGCGGAGGCAAGCCCGCGCGCATCCGGAGGGAGAACGGCGACGCCCGGAACCACAGCCACCCGGAGGGCACGGAAATGAAGGACATGATGAACCCGCTCCTGGGACCTGGAGGAACGCACCCCGAGAACGCGGATCATCCTGAACACGGACGCAGGGCGTCGCTCGTGTCTCTGGAGCTGATCCGGGAGGAGGAGGACGAGACCACCAGGCTGCAGCCACCGGGCGCCGATGAAGAAGGAACGCTCCCGCGTGCCAAGGGCGCCGCTGACTCTGAAAAGACACCGGAGCCACCCCGGAGGACAGGCAACGGTAAGGCGACAGTGCCCAACGGCAAGTCCAACGGCAAGGCCAACGGTGATGCCAACGGAAAACCCAATGGCAAGGCCAACGGCAAGGCAAACGGCAAGCCCGCGGTGACCGGCGAGCTCGCGCCGTCGCCGACCTCCACCGTGGCCGCCGATCCGGCAGCGACGCCAAGGACACAGCGGGCTGCAGAACAGCCCAGCAAGGTGACGGTCAAGGCCGGAGTCATCTCCACCCCCGTGCCGAGGACGCCGGTGCTCGTCAACCGATCCAACGGTGTCAACGGCGTCAACGGAAAATTGAACGGCCTCAACAGGAGCGCTTAAACGCCTAGACACGCTTAACGCGAGCAGCATCGCTTGTGCTTCCAAGGTAGTTTCAAAGCTCAGTTGTCGGACTGAGGTGCCACTCATTCCTGCTAAGGATGGGCGGACAAAAGCAACCGCCTCTGTTTCGCATTGAAAATCATTATCGTTGGTGTTTTTAGCCAAACTCTTTCGAATGAGGATTTCTATATCGCGCTTTCAAGTTTATCAGGCGGACTTTGGAGGAGGTCTTGCCGTCGATGTACTGCAGTCAGCCCCATAATTGATTATCGTCACTAAACGTATGGCCTGATATGGAGGCTATTTATCTAAGTTTGCTGACACATTGACTGTCATCTGGCTGTGTTGTTCTCTTTTTCGTCAAAGTAACATTGTGTTATAGCTGTAGATTTTATACAAAGACTTTGTAAATTTCCTTCTTTGATCGAGGTAGTTTGAATGTTTTCTTAGTGTGCCTTTGCAAGTTGAGGATGAACATCAGTGAAAGATGTTACTTAATTTATGATTATGATACTGGGTGATATAAAATAACAGATTGTAATTTATCATTACTTTAATTAATTACTATAATGGTCTCAT
>NW_026268118.1:0-554 GCF_000697945.3 Frankliniella occidentalis | reverse complement strand
TACCTCGCCGTCCGCAGGCGCTCCACCCGGACCGACCTGTCCGGCCGCACTGAGAAAACAAAAATAAAAGCGTTGTAGAAGGCAAATTTATTTCCATGGAACCAAGCACACCTCCAGTGTCAGCTCAAATGTCTACATTAGGGAAAGTAGACAGTAGACACTGAGGACTAGGTGTGTATCTTTTTCAATGTAGACACGACCGCTTCTTAAATGTAGACATGGTCATGTCTACTTTCTTTAATGTAGACATGAGCATGTCTCCTTTCTCTAATGTAGACATGAGCATGTCTACTTTCTTTAATGTAGACAATGTACACATTTCAGCTGTCGGAGTCCATTTTCAACCAAAGCAAATGATGAAGAATATTAGGGCCAATTGTACCCGAAAAGAAATTTCGTGACAGTCATTTCAGAGGGGCAACAAAACAAAATAAAATATTGTAATCGGAACTTTTAAAAAAATCTGGGTCATCATCTGCTCAAGGGGTCAGCGCAGACTTTCAAATTGAATGAAATGATTTGGTTTTTGTTGTTTTCTGTCGCGGGGAGAGAGG
>NW_026268117.1:22090-22469 GCF_000697945.3 Frankliniella occidentalis | reverse complement strand
ATCGGCAGCCCAGCTAATGCCATGTCCTTTCTCTGTCCCAATCTCTTCCAGGTCTCTCTCATTTTCTCGTTCCCCCCACCTCCCCCATCTCTTTCGGGGGGGGGGCAGTCCGCACTTGTCACGCTTCTTTACGACCGCGCCCGCCGGCCTGGCGACGTGTTGTTGTTGTTCAGCTTAGATCCTTCTTCGTTGTCGCCTGGCGCTCCCCTCCCAGCCCCACCCCGCCATACGCCAGACCTGCCGTTTCTGATGGGAAAAAGATAACTTCCTCTGGGTCCGTGACGTTGATCTTGGTCTTGGCGGAGGTGTACTTGCGACGGAAGCGGCTCCTGTGTGTGTGTGTGGGGGGGTCGGTTCCCTCTCCGTACGCCGCCATGCC
>NW_026268117.1:16486-17071 GCF_000697945.3 Frankliniella occidentalis | reverse complement strand
CCCCTCTCGGCCCGCCGAGGCGCGCCAAAAAAAGAATACGTAATATTTACGCGGTCAGCCCCGCCGTGCAGCGCGGGTGAAGGGCCGCGCCGCCATAGGACGTTGTTCCCTTTCTCGCCACCGTTCCTCGTGTGATTTCCCGCAGTCGCAGCCGGTCGCAGCAGAAAGACCGCCCCCCCCCCTTATTTTTCGCATGCGTGGCCGCCATCCCCTCATCTCATCCACTGTAATTCGAAGTGTGATACTTTTCACACATTTTTGTGTGATAAAATTTCCTGTGTGATCCCCATGATTTATTACTCCTGGGGGTGTGATGAATTTTTATTACAAAATTGTGTGATACTCATTGCAAAATAATGCAATGATTCTGGTGAGACGCATATTGCACAAAATTATGATACATCGAAGTGTCACTCGAATAAGTGATGGTCATCACAAATACGAGCAATGAATTGAATATTATACATTTGCTGCGATGATCATCACAACATCGTGCAATATTTCTTTATCACAGAAAACGTGCAGTCAGTAGCACACTCGGATTTACAGTGTCGGTTCTAGAACGAAGCCCAAAACTGTGTTTGT
>NW_026268117.1:16128-16436 GCF_000697945.3 Frankliniella occidentalis | reverse complement strand
TCGGTGCGGCTGGGGTTTCTTTCCACGTCTTTGTCGCAGAAGTGAGAGCGAGATCTCGCCCTCCCCCCCTTCCCCCCATTTTCCCCTTGCTCCGCCACTGCGCCGTCCTTTCGCAGCGTAATATTTGGTGAGGCACACAAACCGCGGGATTCTCACCAGTGAGTTCCTCTAGGGGGCCCTCAAGTCGGGTGTTGCTGGGTAGTGGATCCGTGTGCACTGCGAAGGCGTACGTGAAAAATCGGGCTTGACACGTGTCAAGAAGATTAGGAAGAATTTTGAAAATGAGTTGTTTGGAAAATTAATCAAGA
>NW_026268117.1:9665-11133 GCF_000697945.3 Frankliniella occidentalis | reverse complement strand
ACCCCCATTTTACCTCCCCTAGGCGAGGGAAGGGCCCAACAGGCCACTCGCCTGACCCCCGCCTAGCCCCCGGCCCACTACCGGCCCATTGGGTTGTGGTCTGGGGCCGCTCGGCCGGAAGAATCCCTCAAGACGGACACAACGCCTCTATCGAAGTGACCGTTGTCCGCCCCTCCCCCCTCTCTATCTCTCTCTCGCTCCCGAAGGCGCCCCCCGATTTGCTTTCTTTTTCGACCCCTTTCCCTTTTGTCTCACGACCCCCCTTCCTCCTGCCGTCCCCTTTATTCTGCACATTAGTTTTTAGGGCTTCCCCTCCCGGCCTGGCCCGACCGTCCCCTGCAGTGTGTCGACCCGAAGCATCAGCTCCTCTCTAGTTTCAAATTTCTTTTATGTTCAGCCGACCCTCTCCTCTTCCTCATCCACCACCTCCTCCACCTCCTCAACCTCCTCCACCTCCTCAACCTCCTCCACCACCACCTCCTCCTCCTTCTCCATCCCGATCCTTCTCCCGATCGTCGTACGCTACGACTCATCTTCCTCCTGGTCCTGGTCGACAAAATCCAACCGCGATGATAATCGCCTGCGGAATTATCGCCGCCATTGCGATTCCAGGCGCGCCTTGGGCCTGGCGGCCCCGCGGCGGCCCGCGCCTGACCGTGTGCTCTGCATCCCCGACCCCTCCAGTCCGAACACTTCCGACACTTTCTGCCCCTAATAGCACGTTTGTGGCGTAAGCCTCGTAAATCATGTACTTAGAAAGTTGGAAGTTACTGTCTTGGCTGCGGGGCTTGGGGGACGGGGAGGGGGGCGGGGGCGCAGCAGGGTGCGTCCTGCGGCTTCCAGTCCCGTCACGCGGCGTGTCGCAGTGCTGCTGGAGGCCGCCGCTGGAGGCTGCCGCTGGAGGCCGCTGCTAGAGACTGCTGCTGCTGCTGCTGCCTGCCGGAGCGGCCTGACACGAAACTGGAGCAGCAGCCCAGAGCCCGAGATAGCCATCGGCCCTCCCGCGAAAAATTGTGGTTTTCTCTCCCCTCGGACATTCTTATCACTGTCGCTCGCCCAAATGTATTTCATTTTCTCGAAATTTTCTTGGTGTGTGCCACTTGTCTGGACCCGTCGTACATGGAGGCTCAAACCACCAGCAAAACGAGCTGGACGCTTTCGCCACCGGCTGCACGTTCAATAAGCACAGCAGGCCCGAGAAGAGGTCGTGTGGAGGTGGTGTTGGCGCTCCTCCCTCCTCGTGCAAAGAGGGCTCCAAAAATGCACATTAAATGTATCGCCGCGCCACAGAGAACAACGGCAACACAACTGGTGCAATTATATTGAGTTTCTGTGGCGGCGATGCGTTGCGCACAGCCGGCCATTATCGCGCTGCTCGATTGGGCGGCGGCATTACAAGGACTTACGTATTATTTATTTGAGCCGCCATAGCCCTCCCCCTCCCCCGTCCTCTTCTTTTTCTCCCCCT
>NW_026268117.1:7247-8662 GCF_000697945.3 Frankliniella occidentalis | reverse complement strand
GTAAATGAATGCACTTAACTCAGCAGTATCAATCAACTCTTCTTGTCCGGCAGCACTAAAAGTCCGAGTACAAGTCTTACAAACAAGGTCTTCTTCCGGGTGGGAGAAGAGACGGGAAGAAAAGGTGGGGAGGCATTATTTTCCGAGGCGCGGTCGGCCCCTTATCAGTTCACCACCTGTTTTAATGCAAGAAAGTTTTGATCGCGGAGCGGAAGGGGAGAGCGAGTGAGGAGGGGAGAAAGGCGGGGTCCTACCGGGGCACGCGAAAATTACGCCAAATTCAGTTATCCCGCTCCTGACTGGGCTCGGCGGCCAGACGCAGCCTGCGCGCTTGTTCGCTGTAAAACATACGGCCTCCTCTCAAAGAAAGAAGCCTAAAGTTTGCCTACGCCAAAAATATGTCGTTCAAAGCGGATTACCAAGTAGAGCGACCTCGGCGTTAAGAGTTGCAAAAGATCGGTTGTGTCGAGGTATGTGGGAGGAGCTCGGGGGCATCGCATATAGCCATCAAGCTCTCCGTTTGGTCCTCGCAGAGAGGGGCTTTCCTCGCTCGTTGCGTCTCAAGGACTGTGGGCTATAACGCTGACGCCCCTCTCCCCGCCCGCTCCCGCCCGCTCCCGCCGGCTCCCGCGGGGGCGCTCGCACTGCCCACAGCCACGATTTTCATCAACTTTTCCGGCGTGATATCTAAATGCGCGGCCGCGCCCGGCCGGCTGCCCACCCGCCGCGGCGCGATGTCTTGCAACTTGTAGTTCTGTCCTTCCGGTCACCCCCCTCCCCCCCTAACCCTCTGCTCGGTGCCGCGGATGTACACAGGGCCAGCCAGCGGCGGCAGCGCCCCGTGGGGACGGCGGGGAGGGAGGGAGGGGAGGGCGCCGGCATCACTTACAGCGAGCGGGGGACCCGCCTCGAGGCTTTTCCGGCTCGAGCGCCACTGGAGCTTGGCGGCGTCGCCGGGCGCCATGCGGCGGGGCTGCCACTGGGCCGAAGGGCGGCCCCGCCCCGCCCGGCGTCAAGGATACGGCACGGCGCGGCCCGGCGCGGCCTGGCGCGGGGCGACCGTCTCGCCCTCGTGGAGAACAAAACACTCAGCGTTATTACTCCCAATATCGCGCGCGTTCCTGCAGCATTCTATGACGAATGCGTCGTCCCCCCTTTTTTCTGTCTCTTCTTCCTTAGTTCTCTTTCTTCATCATTTCTTCTTTTTTTCATCTTCTCCACGTTTTTTTTATCTTCTCCCTCTACGCCGCCACCACGTCGCTGCGTAGCGGTAGAGATTTATCTCCCCCCCCCCTCCTCGTCGGGCCCCCCTGGGACTGCAGTACGGCTGCGGCCCCCCGCCTGCCCCGTCCACGCACGCCACGGCTCTGCTCGGCTCGGCTCGCGGTCGGGGGCGCGACAGGCGCACCTCAGTC
>NW_026268117.1:2030-2542 GCF_000697945.3 Frankliniella occidentalis | reverse complement strand
CGGACGTCAAGTGTTGATGGACGGGCGCACAAAGGAAAACTGACTATATAGCGCAACATCTCTTTCTCCCTCCCTCTCCCTCTCTCCCTTCGTCTCGCCGTTCGTTTCCTCCAAGTGTCAATGCCGCTTAACTGCAGGTGACTTGAATGATGCACACTGTTGATTGGACGACTACGACTAACACACTTGGTGTGTTATCACCGTTTTCGCAATCACCTCACCCGCTCAGAGAATCTGCTCAAAGTTTTGCAGTCTAAACTGCATGCGAAACTACAAAGGTTTTCATGTAAAACTGCAGTTGAACTTCAAAACAAAAAGTCTGCGAAATTAAAAGTTCTACAAGTTCAAACTGCAAAGCTGTGATGTTGTACAGTTTAAACTGCACAACTGCATAGGGCTAGTTTGACAGTTCAAACTGGTGAACTACACAGTTTTGCAGTTTAAACTATAGAACTTTTTAGTTTCGCAGCTTAAACAGTAAGACATTTAGTTTTGCAGTTTAAACTGTCATA
>NW_026268117.1:0-254 GCF_000697945.3 Frankliniella occidentalis | reverse complement strand
CCGTGCCGTATCGTCTCGGCCGGAGGCGCCGTGAGGTAGGCAGTCCCGCTCAACAGGCCCGCACGCCGGGCAGGCCTACCTTTTAGGCGCCTGGGGCGCGGCGGGGCGCGGCGGGGCGCGGCGCGCTAGATTGCGGGCGTAACTCACCTGACGCCGCCGCGCCCGTCCCGCAGTGGCGGCTGGCGCTGCTTGCGACTGAAAATTTAAGGCGGAACGCCGCACACACGCCCTTCACACACGCACACACACGCACG
>NW_026268116.1:29139-29398 GCF_000697945.3 Frankliniella occidentalis | reverse complement strand
CGGCATCAAGCGTCGCGCGCGATGCAGAGCCGCGATGCTCCGAAAAGGGCGTATCTCGGACGGACCGCGGCGCGAGTTGCGACGGTTCATCGTTTGGCCGAGGGAAAGGGGGGGGGGGTGAGATCCGCGGAGGCGCACGGAAGCTGTGTGCTGCTGCAAGCTCGCGAGCATCATTCCAGATCGGGCAAGAAGAGCGAGCAGAGCAAGCGGGGAAAATTAATTATCGCAGGTCGGTACCGCGGCACGGCCCGCCCCGCCC
>NW_026268116.1:25625-26378 GCF_000697945.3 Frankliniella occidentalis | reverse complement strand
CTGTATGGCATGCAGAGGTGCGGGCGGGCTTGCCTACTGTCGCTCACCATGGGCGCCTTATGGCCCCGTGCGAGTATGCAACCCACCCGCTCGCCAGCATGCGGTACAGTATAACCAAAATAAAGAAAGGGGTCTGTGGACCTCCCCTCCCATATCGCTGGTTTCGAAGAGGTTTCCGTATTCAGGGGCCGCGGAAGTGCTTCGCGGCGGGGGGGGCCGACTTGGGGCGTGTTGTGTGGGTTGCCTACCTACCAGGCGCACACGCCTAAAGGTAATGCGTGGTGCCTCGCTAAACGTGCATTATTTTGTTGAGGGTTTGAATGCAAACACAGATTTTAATTCAAAAAATCACGAGAGGGGCCACCACTTCAATTTAGGATGTACACAGGATTACGTGATTACAGGGATTACACATGAATTTTGAGGGATTACACTTGTATTTTGTTGAATTTCAAGCTTTGAAACCATTTAATTTGGACAATAAGGTGAAATTTAATGACTTAGAGTTGTAGTTCTACTGCATTCATAACAAAATTCAGAACACAAATTGGAGAACATCTGCGCTTAGGATAGAAAAACGGGGGGGGGGGCTTCGCCCCCCCTGTCGGATTTTGGGGGGGCGTTTGGCCACCCCTGCACCCCACTTCCGCGGCCCCTGTCCGTATTGGCCGAGCTGGATCAGGTGTGTAAATGACACTCAGTTTTAAATTGCTTTATCACTATTCCCCCGACACTGTGGCGATTTTGAATGTC
>NW_026268116.1:24673-25575 GCF_000697945.3 Frankliniella occidentalis | reverse complement strand
CCCGCCCCCGCCCGCCCCCGCCCGCGATTGATGGGGACGGCGCGTGGCGCGGCGCTCGGGTCGCGTGGCCGAGGCCGGGGCGCAGCGTTGGGCGTTAATCAACAGCGATTGAGATGGATCTGCACTCCGGCCGATGATTCCCGTCTGGTCCATGCGGGCCAGCATCCGCGGTCGGCTATGTATCTCGCCAACCTGAGACTCCGTCCTGCTGCTTGCATGCCAAAAGCTGGTCGATTTCTGTATCGCGCCGGGTGCTCGGTGTCTCTTCGCTCTTCCTGCTGCGTCCGCCGAGGCCGCTGTGCCTGCCCGTGACGGGCTGTATGTCTCGCGCTGCTCCCCCGCTACCCCCGCCCACCCCTACCCCTCCCGATTAACTAACTACCCCCGCTGCCTCATCATGGCCCTGCGCCCCGCCCTCTCAGTCCTCTCCTTGTGTGACCCTTACCCCTCGCCACCTCCCCATCCCCGTGTCCCACCGCCACGCTTGCAGTTTTGTACCGCCCTTGCAGCCGCGCGCAACGCTCAACTTTGTACAGTCCACGTGTGTTTGTATGCGTGCAAGTTTGTTTGTGTGTGTGTTTGTGTGTGTGCATGTGCGCGTGTGTGTGTGCGAGCACACCGCATCCCCCCACGCCGCTCGACTGTTTGCTCGGACGACTGCCATTTAGGTTCAAACTAAACTCGCACGGCCAGGACCAATTTTCCCCCCCCCCCCCACACCTCTCCTCCCTCTCTCCTCCTTCCCTCTCTCCCCCTTGCACCCCTCTCCCTACCTCTCCTTCTCACCCCTCCCTCCTTCCCCTCTCCCCTTCTCTTCCCCCTCTCTCCTCATCTCTCCTCCCTCCTCTTCCCCCTCTCACTGCCCGCGTGCCTGTTTGTGATTAACTTGCTCGCCACCGCCG
>NW_026268116.1:18358-20070 GCF_000697945.3 Frankliniella occidentalis | reverse complement strand
GTGGCAGTGGTGCCCCGCGGTGGAAGGGCGTGTGGACGACGTGCTGTCCAGGGGTTGTGCGCGGCTGGCGCGCGGCCGTGCGAGGTCGCGTTTTGGTTGTTGTGTTTGGTACACGTTGGAGCAGTGCGGCGAGGAGGAGGCCGAGCTGGGCTGCGGCCGGGCCGGGCCGGGCCCCCGCGGGACGCGGCACGACGTGGACGTATTGTCCAGTAGTCACCATCCGTCGCCGCCCGCCCGCCGCCGCCCTGCCCCGCGCCCCGCCGCCGCGACACGTCGGACCCCGCTGCATAATGGGTACCTACTCAACAGGCCAACACACCTGCCCGGTGCTGCCCGTGTGCGGACAGAGTCCCGGACAGGACGGCGGCGGCGCGTCGCGTTTCGTTTCGCGCACAGAGGGGGGGATCCGACCCGACGATCGACAACACGCAGTGAGTCACGGAGGAGGACTCCCGCTCCCGCTCGCCGTCGTCGCCCTCACCCTCGCCGCCACCGCCGCAGCCTGCTGCTTGCCTCTCTCACACAAATAACAACCACCCGAAAAATAAGCTATGGCCGCGCGTTTCTCTGCGCTGCTTATTTCGCCCTCCTCCTTCCTCGACCAGCTTATTGACCCAAACAAACGGCCGGCTAATCAGCTCCGGGAGCAGAGCTTAAACTATGGACCGCGCGCTGTTAATCGCCACGCAGCAGGCCGGTCAGTCCGGGTCGTGTAGGGGGGGTATATTAGGGGGACGGGGCGATGCACAACAGGTGTGCGTGCGCGTACTGACTCACGACGCATACTGCGATTTTCCGTTAACATTTTTGGTCGTCGTAGTTGACCGGGCGTGGCGTGGGTGGCTGGCTGGCTGACTCGCCTGCGGTCAGGCGTGCACGGATGGAGGCGGGGTGGAGTATGTAGTTTGAAGACACGACGACCCGCGTACTTCTACGTTGAAGGTTACGCCCTATACCCATTTAATCTTGCAGGATTTACATGTGAATCGCTTTGCGTGAGAGGTGTGAGTACTGAAAGTTTATTTCTTTAACTTCTCTTGTTTTCACAATTGCTTTTTCGTTTGAAGTATTTGGTTCGATTGCGGGTGGTAATCAATTATTACAGCGCGGGGGTGGGCCGTTGGCGTACGACCCGGCGCGTCCATCACTCACACTCACTTACACGCGCGCACACACACACACACACACACACACACACACACAGAGCACGGCTCATAATTGATATCTCACGCCACGGGCTGCTTATGCACACGAGCCACTCAGGGGGCCTCAAAACGAAATGATTACTGTACAAATTGAGCAGCGGTCCCGCACTACACACACACACTCACGCGCGCACACACACACACACACACACACACGAACGCACGAGCCTGACGTATGATGTCCACAAAAAGCAGCAGAATGCCCCTGATACTGTATCGGGTCTTCAATCACCCGCCGGTGATAGGCAGCAGCAGACCCACAGCGCACCACGCTGCTCCTTCCACTCGATCTGTCCGTTCGTCGTCCACCATTAAAAATAACTCATCATCGGAGGGACAGGTCCTGGACAGGCCCTGGACAGGCCCTCCGCCGCTGCTGGACAGGTCGGAGCAGAGGGGCTCGCGCGACCCGCCACCGCCGGAGTTACGTGGCTTTTGTCCTGGTGGCGTGTGTGTTTATCTCTCTCTCTCTCTCTCTCTCTCTCTCTCTCTCTCTCTCTCTCTCTC
>NW_026268116.1:15160-17503 GCF_000697945.3 Frankliniella occidentalis | reverse complement strand
AAATATTAAATTGTAAGAGTTTGATTGCTTTCTTTCATTATTTGTACAATGTTACTTTTAGGGGTGCACTGTAAAATACTTGCAAACTATATTCTTTGCAACATTTCAAAGAATTTTCGATCATATTCGCATCACAAAGAATTAGTCAGAATCCTTGCAAACAACGGGTTTATTGCAAAAAACCTTTTTTCCAAGCTTGCGAAGAACTTGTTCGTATTACAATGCATCAAAATTGTTTGCAAGCTGCAAAGAAATTTGTTTGCAATACGAACCTGTTCTTTGCAAGCATTTTGTAGTGTTGCTCAAGCCCTCAACCAAGTGCACCAAAAAAAAAATAATAATCTTGTTTTAAGAGTGCATCGCTCGAGCCGCATGATAAATTTTACTCTTCACACAAGGTGATATTAACTTCCTAATGGTGATATGTATAGTTACTATAAGAAACACTGGTGGCAAGGAAATACTTAATCTTTGGGTCAAAATGTTACATGAAAAGGTAAACATCGTAATGGGGCAAATAAAATAGATAATTACGCTCAGACAGATTCGGGTCCCTTTTGACCAATTTAGACCAACAGTTGTTAATCCTATACTTCCCTGATAAATATGATGTGCAACTGGCGTGCACATGAAACTGCCCAGCAGTATACAACGTATACGTTGCACACATTTAAGTGTTTGACTGAACATTTGAATACTAAAAAGTATTTAATTGGAAAGTTGAACACTTCGATGTGTTGAACTTCAGGGTTGGTGAACAAGGAATTGACACAAATCGAGAGGTAAATAACTTTGTGATAATGTCGTACACTTTCCCTGAAAATGGGTCGGAATAATACGTGATAATGGACGATAATGCCCGAAAATGGCTGATAATGTCGAACACTTTACCGTGTGGTTATTTATACCCTTCGATACAAATAGAACAGAATGATCGTTAATTTTCTATAGGGGATCGTCCAGAAAGTACGTCCGCTTTTCCTCAGATTTATCTGTCAAACGGCGGGAGCTGGGCGCCTGCGAGACTCAGGGTCGGCCACCCCGCAGTACACGCATGCACTGCAGGCAAAATGTTGCCTAGCTATCAGTCGCTATGAGACGTCGCATAAGCTGAACTTGGTTGGTTCGTCGCAGCGAATGAAGGACACGGACGCACTTTCTAGACGATAATTTTGACTACCAAAAACCATCTGTTGGCTCTTCGTTATCGTCACAATAGTTTCCCAAGAAAAAATCTCATTATTTGCGACAAGTTTAGTGTCACTAGGGATTGATTGGACTCTTTCAACTGTTCGAATTTACTGTTGAACCCTTTTAAGTCTAACACCGCAGAGTATGCACCATAGAGTGGACTGCCATTTTTTCATAACCCAGTTGCATACTTCTGTTTTCAGTGTTCGGTGTAGGCATTAATTCGGGTATCGCGGATATGAAGGGTGACTACCCGATTTGTATCCGATCCGAATCAATGCGTCGCTTTATGTAACTTAGCGAGACACGTAAAATGGCATCAATATCTCAAAACAGTCAAAAATGTTGCTTCGGATGTTCTCCAGCCGGGCTAATGCAGATCGAACATTCTTTAAACGACGCTTGTAGATCGGACATTCTTTGGGCGACCGTCGTAGAACGGACTTTCTTGCATGGGGGCGACGGGGGCGACGAATGCTGCTCCAAACACGAGTAGCGCACCGAAATCTTTGCTTTTCTGCCACCCTTCATCCCTTCATATCCGCACCCCGAATGAATGCCTGATTCTATACTTGGTTCCATCTTATTTCTTACACATTGTGCCCCCCTCATCCCACCCCTGAGTCTCAGCTGCCTCTAGCAGCGTCCTCCGCGGCCAATGACGTCTGCAGACTCCAGCACCGTGCAGAGGAAAGCCTAGGCTCCGCGCGCGCCTGGACCACTCGACAACGAATAATAATGATGATAATTGCTATTGGGAAGCATTCTCTTACTTTTACTTTCCAGCAAACAAGCTGCTGCTGCGGTGGTGGCTGTGAAGGTCGCCGCGGAGCATCGCATGGGTGGTGGGAAGCACCAGCACGCCGCGCATCAACAGCGAAAGTTTTCGCACAATGGCGGAGGGCGGTGAACTCGTTGTGTTCTCACTGCTTTCATTAAACTGCTCTGCTGTTGTGTTTAAGGCGCCTCCTCGTCTCGTCAGAGGGCGCCGACCCCTCCATAGCGCACGTGCCGTAAGAGAAAGGGGCGGCGGCAGAGCGGCCGGCACCCACGGCGGGAAATACACGCGCGCCTTACGCACACACTGGGGGCTGGGCTGGATGGTTATCAACGATGTTATCAAATGGATTAAATTACTGGAATGACATAAAC
>NW_026268116.1:6858-10634 GCF_000697945.3 Frankliniella occidentalis | reverse complement strand
CCCCCCCCCACCCTTCTTGACCTACCCCACGCGGCCAATCAGAGCTCGCCGATCCGGCCAACATCAATCAGGGGCAACGTCCACACCGCGATAGCGGGGACCTAATTGCCGTCCGTTTCTCAGGACACGTGGCGCCCGCTGCGGGGTGCAACACAATGGGGGCCACGTGGGAAGGCGTCCGAATATAATGCGTCCAGAGCCGCGGCCGCCGCCACTCTCTCCGCCCCTTCACCTCGTCAAGGCCCTGCTGCTGCTCGCCGAGGTTGACACCCTTATCACCTCGCAGAGTGACGATCTGGTTGTGATAACGCCCTTCGTGATCACTCCCGCACGCGCTGCTGGCGGCCCCGCTGTGGCACGGGCAGCGCCTCTGACAGGTGCGGCTGTTATTTCTTTTTCCGATAATAATGGCGCCACTCTTTGAATGGGACCTGTGCGCGCGCGGCATGCCGATGTGCTTAGCGCCCGGAGCCGCTGGCGCCGCAAGGTGCACTGGACTTGTGCCTCGACGCGGGCACTGCGAGCGTGTCCGCCGCCGGCCACACTCGTGCTCGAGCGATCGGCTTATGTCACGGCCAGTCTGTGCGGCCGGGTCCAGGACACGTGACTCCTTAAGAAAAGGCACAAGGTACAACTACAAGGTGTACCAGGACGGTTAGGGATCGTCAACAAGGTACGTCCGTTTTCTCTCAGAATTAAAATATATAATTGCGAGAGCTTGGCGCCTGCGAGACTTGGGATAGGCCACCCCGCATTACACGCATGCACTGCAGCCAAGATGTTGCCTACCCATCAGGCGCTATGAGCGCTTGGAGGGGCTGAAGTTGGCAGGTTAGTAACGGCGAATGGCGGACGCTGCTTTCTATACTTTCTGGATGGCCGATTTTATCGGACTGAATAGAGACCCCGCCGGTCGGAGGTGGACCGGCTCACCCCGCCGAGCACTGGCGTGCTGCCGGGCTGCCTACCCCGCGGCCCGCAGGCGCTGTGCCGGGGCCTATATATCTGCCCCGTCTGGGCCCCTGCTCGCGCTGCCTGGTCGTCAGTCTCGGGGCGTCAGTCTGACATAACACGTGTTTCTGACGGGGCACCACGTGCGGTGCGGCTAGTATAGTGTGTGATTCCCGCGCGCGTGCGTTTCCGGATGCTTTTAAATCTCTGGCCGCCCGACGCGGCGTGGCTGCCGCACGGGAGTATATGGCCGCCGCCTTTTTGACTTGACTTGACTGCTGCTGCTGCTGTGCGGGTCTGGGAGTAACACCGGTGTGCGGAGCGGGTGATTCCGCCGGCAGACGCGACCGATACCTGTTTGGGTAGCGCGAATCATCGCGACTCGACGGGAAACGGGTAATTATTAAATAATTCGCAGTCCCGCTTGATAGAGATGAGCTTTGCTGCTCCATCCGATGGTAGATGGCTGAGAAGGGCTGGAGCATGCGGCACCACAACGGGTGCGAGTGAGGGGGACAAAGCAGGGAGGTGACTGAGTGACTGACTGCTCCCATGCACACGGTGTGCCGGAAACTGTGGCACCGTTGGCACCGCGACGGGTACATCCGCCCCCCCCCCCTCCTCCCCCGCCTCTGGCCTGGCGGGGATGAGCGCGACGCCGGCCAGGTCGGTAACGCGCAACAAGAGGTGGGACGGGGCCGCGGGGCAACGGGACCAGCGGGAGAGGAGAGAGAGAGAGAGAAAGAGAGAGAGAGTTTTGAGTTTTTACAAAGGATTTATTGGGGGATTTAATTGTACATTATGGGCTAAAAGGGGAGTGTGATTTTGATACAAATAGCTGGCGATGCAGCGGGCATGCGGTGCTGCTTGTTTGTGTCTAAATGAGTAAAATTTAGAATGGTAGAACGTTACATTTTTGTTTCTATGTGTGGGACTAGGGTTTTAATTTATTAGTTGAACATTTTAAAAATGTAGAATTGTTTTCATTAAAACATACTAGATTTAGAGATTAACTAGGACTATGAATGACACATAATTTTTGAACTAACTTTGTTCTAGTTTTGAGTCTTTCATCAGTTGCAAAATTGTTAAGTTCAATAAGTTTGGTGGTGAGTTCTAGAATATTTAATCTCTTGAGTCTTGCATTAAATGTTGTATTGCTTGAAGAGTGGAACAGATTTAGAAATTGTTCTTCGGATAATATGTCATCGTTGAAGGACATGGAAGATAAGGCATTGCTAAAGTCCGTGTAGTAGTCTTTTGGGTAATTTTTGTCACTTGTAAGGGTTTCAATGGATAAGGATTCGGAATTGGAATTGGATTGTTTAATCACTTTTGATGATACTTGGGGGGATGGGGGAAGAAATCTTTTCACTGGACGATTTTCAGCTGATTGGGGTGCACTCATAGAAAAGAGGGAAGAGAGGGGGGTGGGTACAGCTGGGCTGGCGGCGCTGGCAGCGACGATGAGTTCGGGTGCGGCGCAGTCTGGTTTGGAGGTTAGGGCCACTTGTTCTTCATTCTTCGGTGATTCTTCTGTGCTGGGGTTTTCTTTTGAGAAATGGGGTTTTAGTGGGGTTGTTTGGGGTTGTTCACAGGTTGCTTGCGGTGGGTTCCTAGCTTTGGGAATAGCGAGGCGGAGAGCTGGTGCTGGGATGTATTCTAGAGATGGGAAATCTTCGTTTTGTTGTTTCTTCTTGTTGCACTCTTCAACGGTGTGGCTTGGGCTTCGACAGAATTTGCATGTTTTTGTTTCAATGTACAGAGTGTGTTTGACGCCTTCTGTGCTTGAGATTGGCATCACCTCTGGGCACGGAGGGGCGTCCTTCGGGATGTGCATGTAGAGGGATCGCTTCCAGGTCCTTACGTGCTTGAGGTCGTCGTGGATTGTGTTGACGGCGAGCCTGGTCGGGGTCGAGACAGGTTTGCCGTATGGTTTGAGAAGATTTAGCAGTGCGTCGTCTGACATTTCCGGGGGGCAGTTTGAGATTATAAATTTGGTAGCTTCGGAGACGTACTGACGACACGGCAAGAAAGTGTCGTCGATGTTGACACCTCCGCGGTCGCAGAGTGTTGTGAAGGCGGAATAGCAGGAGAGGTAGAGGCAAAATCGCCCCCCACTTAGTCTTGAAGCATATTGGATGTTCTTGCCACCAACAAGGTCGGCTGCAGCTCGGAGTAGTTGGTCCTGGTTGAAATCTTGAGTGTTCTCGAAAACCACTGACAGTTTTCTTGATGGGGCATCATTTGGCAGTAGAGTTGTCGATTGGAGGTTAGGTTGGAGGTTAGGTAGTAGTTTGGTTTGGGGAGTTGAATTTTCTAATGAATTGTTCATTGGGGTTGAGTGGGGTTGAAGCACACTTGAATATAGTTGGGTTGGATGTTGACGAAACATTTTCTTGCACACTTTTTGATGAATTTCGGTGGCGGCGTCGTAGTGAGGTTAGGGTCTAGGCAGCCCCAACAATTTTGTTTCCTTGTAGAGTTTTCACGTCGTATCCACTTGAAGTTTATCACTTTACTGGTAGTGCACTGATAGTTTTACTCACTTTTCGTAGATTGTACTGGTTTTGAACCTTATTTCACTCGTTATTTGTAATAAACTGGGTGGACCACTAGGGGTGTGCTTTCGCGGGCTTTCTCGAGAGAGAGAGAGAGAGAGAGAGAGAGAGAGAGAGAGAGAGAGAGAGAGACGCGAGAAATGCGGGAGTACACTTCTTTGGTTTACAATTTAATTCGTCATAATCCTTCTCTGGCCCCAAACCGCACCCCACCACCGGGGGGCGAACCTCCGTAACCCGCGCCGGGGCCCCTCCCCTATAGCA
>NW_026268116.1:0-1768 GCF_000697945.3 Frankliniella occidentalis | reverse complement strand
AAAAAAAATGTAGATTTTGCTCTGATGTATCTCTGCTCTTACATCCTCTCTCTAATCTCGATGTGCACTTTGTCGATACTAGAGCGTCGATAATCATTGCTGTCGGTCATTTTCGGTCGAGCGCTCCGTCCGAGTTTGTTTACGTCTCCCGCGGCCGCCGTTGCGGCCGGCCCGTCCGGTCCTGTCCGGGTCGCTACCACCGCGCGGATGGCAGCGTTTTGTCAACCGGACTGGACATGACGCTTTCCTCCTCGGCTCGCCCATTAGCGTTGCACCTCTTAGGGGCCGCCACGCCCCGCCACGCCCCGCCACGCCCCTCGACGGCAGCCAGTCCTGGCAGAGTGTCAAACGCGAATAGTTATAGGACGCGCGGTAACGGTATGAAACTACGCTCCCCCTCCTTCTCGTACACGAGGATTTGCATACACGACCAGGCCAGGTTGGCGTTGACGAGAGATGTGCGCCCGCCCCGCGCCGCCACCTCCCCGCCCTGATGATGGTGGTGGTCACCCAGGAGACTGACGGACAGGTCCAAACTACCTCAGCGCGCCCTGTCGTGCCGTGCCGTGGTCGCCGACGGTTTAGCTCACAGCGGCGAAGTGACAGTTACCGAGCGTGAATATGCGTGATACGGAGCAGGGAGAGCGAGACAGAGCCCGCAGACTGAGACAAGACGGGGTAAAAGATGGCAGAGATGAGAGAGAGAGAGACAGAGAGAGAGAGAGAAGAAGAAGGAGAGAGAGAGAGCAATAGACGCGAGAAATGCGGGAGTATACTTCTTTGGTATACAGTTTAATTCGTCATAATCCTTCTCTGGCCCCAAACCGCACCCCACCACCGGGGGGCGAACCTCCGTAACCCGCGCCGGGGCCCCTCCCCTATAGCAGCTCCGTAAGCTACGCTATTAATCGGTGCACTTTAGCGGTAGCAGGTAGCAGCACAAGTGGTAGAGGCGGGAGCAGCGGTAGCAAGGAGGAGCAAGAGGGTCCCGCCCCTCGGCAATTATCTATTGTCCGGCCGCGCGCTGCTTGCAGATGAGGATTGGAGAATTAAAGAGTCGGAGAGAGGAGAGCAGAGGGAAGTGCCAGGCCGACCTGCTGCTGGGCTGGGAGATATGCCTGAAAGTCAATTATCCTGTCCACTTGCTCTCCGCCCGCGTCTCTCCCTCTCTCGCTCGCTCGCTCGCTGACCTCTGGGTACCGCCCTTCTAGCAGCAGCTTGTGCCACCAGCCACCACCAGGCGGGGAAGTTTTCCACAAATAGAGAACAAGCAGGGCTCGCTGCTGGCTGACGAGCGCGCCTGCTGCCCGCCCCGCCCAGAGGAGAGAGAGAGGACGGGTTGAAATGCTCCATTTGTTGAACGAACTGGCGAGCTGATTAGCATTTTGTCTCACGTCGGACCGCGTGCAGCCCATGCGATGCACTCAATAGCTGTGTGCGCGCGACTCCGCCCTATTCGCCTGCAAATCAAATTGAACACCACCACAAAGCCACTAAGCGCTATTTTCCCCCCGAAATGATTTTTATCATCATCATCACCATCATCTCTGGAGGAGGAAAATTTGCATTCTCGCTGTCCGTGTAAGCGGTCCGTTTCAGGGCCTAGGTCAAGTTGACGGGCCGGCCGCGCATTGGAACGCACCCAAAGCGAGTCCGCCTCACGCCTGATCGGCGGCGCCGGGGCCGGCCGGCTGGCTGGTCAATTTGTTCGACCTCCTCCTCGATGTCCTGGCGGGCCTGCTGGCCTACCGGGCCACGCACCTGGAGG
>NW_026268115.1:21470-21822 GCF_000697945.3 Frankliniella occidentalis | reverse complement strand
GTTGCACTTTGACAAAATCATCTTACACAATTATTTAGTATTGAAAGCAACAAAGTGAAAAATCATTGTTCAACATAGAACTGTGGGATGGCAGCAGCACATGTGTTATATTAGTTATGAATGTATCGGTAATTTTAAGAACAAGAATTAAGAGGAATTAGATGATTAATATGCCACACAAGTTATAAACTGTTGTGGATACACAGAGGAACATTAAATCTTCGGACTAACCTTTCCACTCATGATGACGCTGACCAGTGACAATGAGGCTGAGCTGAAGTCAGTGTAGAATTGAAATTTAATAGAGGAGACATGATCTTTTTATGAGAACTAGACACAGAGATGGGCATTT
>NW_026268115.1:20914-21222 GCF_000697945.3 Frankliniella occidentalis | reverse complement strand
TCGCTGTGGGTCTTGCACGTGACGAGGCCTTCCGCGCAGTTCCTCAGGTGTGGACTGGACGGAGGAACATTAGTTGACCAAGCAGGTCCCCCCTGGTACGACTCAAAGCTTCTGTCGCTGAGGGTCTTGCACGTCCCAGATGCGGCCTCTAGCCCCCCCTATCGGGCTCTCCAAGGGCCTCCTTGGTAAACTTAAAGCTGCTGTCGTTGAGTGTCTTGCACGACGCAGCCACAGCCTCCAGCCCTCCCCGTGTTCTCCAAGTGCATCAAGGTGGCAAGCGATCCTGCAGTTGTGGGGGTGGTCGATCT
>NW_026268115.1:17629-18398 GCF_000697945.3 Frankliniella occidentalis | reverse complement strand
AGCTGTCACGTGACCAGGTTGTCACATGTAATTTATCACATGTTCAAATGCATTCTTGTGGTTACACTGTCGCAAAATGTTTCTCTCAGTGTGTTGCTTAAGCGGCCACTCGTGACTAGACGGTCACAAGAGGTTTCTCCCAGTGGGTAGTTTAAGAGGCCACTCGTGACTAGACGGTCACAACAGGCTTCTCCCAGTGTGTGGTTTGAGAGTCACCTCGTGACAGCGCTGTCACAAGAGGTTCCTCCCAGTGTGCAGCTTCAGGCACCCATCGTGACGACACTGTCACAAGAGGCTTCTCCCAGTGTGTGGTTTGAGAGTCACCTCGTGACAGCCCTGTCACAAGAGGTTCCTCCTAGAGTGCAGCTTCAGGCGCCCATCGTGACGACACTGTCACCAGAGCTTTCTCCCAGTGTGGTTTGAAAGTCACCTCGTGACAGCCCTGTCACAAGAGGTTCCTCCTAGAGTGCAGCTTCAGGCACCCATCGTGACGACACTGTCACAAGAGGCTTCTCCCAGTGTTCGGTTTAAGAGTGTCCTTGTGACAGCACTGTCACAAGAGGTTTCTTAAAGTGTGTAGTTTACGGGCAGGCTGCCGCGCGCCCCGCCCTGCTCGCTCTACGTCCAGACCGACAAGAACAACGTCGAGGGTTCGGCCCACTTCGCTGTCGTGGAGGCCATCGTCAAGGCCGACGGGTGGGTCGGGGAGGCTGCAGCGCGCCCCGCCCTGCTCGCCCACGTCCAGCCCGACGAGAACGACGTCGGCGGG
>NW_026268115.1:16666-17579 GCF_000697945.3 Frankliniella occidentalis | reverse complement strand
CGCCCCGCCCTGCTCGCCCACGTCCAGCCCGACGAGAACGACGTCGGCGGGTCGACGCACCTCGCGGTCGTCAAGGCCATCGTCAAGGCCGACGGATGGGTCGGGGAGGCTGCAGCGCGCCGCGCCCTGCTCGCCCACGTTCAGCCCGACTAGAACGACGTCAAGGGGCCGACGCACCTCGCGGTCGTCAAGGCCCTCGTTTAGGCCGACGTCCAGGTCGGGGAGACCGCAGCGAGCCCCGCTCTGCTCGCCCACGTCCAGCCCGACTAGAACGATGCAGAGGGTCCGGCGCAACTCGTGGCCCGCCATGCCCTCGCTCAGGCCAACGCGCGCCGATCGGGGAGAATCGGGCCTGTTTGTCCGAAGCTATTTAAATAAGTTTTAGTTCGCGCTTCGCCGTCGAGCGGCTGTTGTGCGCTGGGTGCGCCACGACTCACGGATCTGGTCGGTTCGGTTCGGCCAGGGTTCGGACCGGCTCGGCCCTGGGTCGGGGAACCTCGAATTCGCCATACGATACTTCGATACTCTTGTTATATGGTCGTTCGATAGAGGCTGTGTGAACCGCGCTGAGCAGTTGTCATCCACAATATCACTTCACTTTCATCCCCAGCGCAGCCCAGCGGATGAGAAGGCTTTTGGACGAAGTAGTTCGCACGTGAGTACCTTTCCACTAATTCTGACTCCTTATTCACCGGGTGGGCAATGATTCTTGTGTGGAGACGCGTGCAACAACTTGGTTTCGAATCCGACGCCATGCGGGCCTAACCTCGCTGCCTCACAGCCGAACCTTCTGTTTAGCTCAAGCTGTGCTAGCGTTGTCTTTTTAATAGACGATTTGCCTTGTGTTGTGGTGTCGAACCATGCCCAGTGCTTTTATCTGATGTATTAATGTTTCTGATTTCAGGGATTTGCG
>NW_026268115.1:8164-12246 GCF_000697945.3 Frankliniella occidentalis | reverse complement strand
TGGTTGGGATTGATCTGAAATAAATTGTTAAGTTATTTCAAGTCTAAAAGGACACATTCTTGGACAAGACCGCACACTTACTTTCAGAAGCAGAGCTGGAGGAGTTTAGTTTATACTTCGACATATGAGAACCTCGGCTTTGAGACATAGTTTTCCTGATGGCACCAGTTGATTGAGATGGGCCAGGGTTGATATCAGGTTTCTTGACAGACACAGTTGCCTCAGTTGGAGCCGGACCATCTATTCAAAACAAATTAATAACTGACATGTAAAAGTATTTAGATTGCAAGAAACCACTATCAATACGGCCACAGGAAAGAATACTCACAAGCTCCATCAACATCAGAAAACAAATCTTGACTATCTTCTGATTGAATGATAATCGGTTCTGGATTAAGAACTTCATGGTTCTTTGGGGTAGACCGGTCAAGAGGAGTCATCTCAGTCCACGAGTCGTCTGCAGAGGAACACAATATTACATATCAGAACAGTACGCAAGAGCTTGGGTAAACTAGCTACAATCAAAAACCAACACAAAGCATCCACAACACAGTGCAAGATTAAAAATTAAGAGAATAAGTAAAGTAAGTTAATGGAAATACACACTCTTATCATGTGACATGGTGGTGACATCAGCACTAGCACGATTGAAAGGCTCCACAGCAGCAATGGAGTTTGAGAATTTGAAAGCACTAGCACGATTGGAAGGTCCCACAGTAGCGATGGCGTTCGTGGCTTTAGCAGTACTGGCACGATTGAAAGGCCCCACAGTAGCAATGGCGTTCATGGCTTTGGCAGTATTAGCATGATTGAAAGGCCCCACAACAGGGGCAGTGGCGTTAGCGGCTTTGGCATCATTAGCCTGGTTGGAAGCCACAGGCTTAGTCGCACCACTCACTGAGCACAACTCTAAATAGAAACAAGATAATTAACTTAGATAACTATGGACAAAGCAGCATCAGGAGGATCAAAAGGGTCATTAAAAATGTACCTGATAATGATTTGGTCAAGGCGACCATAACATTGTCCAAACATAATTCTTCCGAAGGATAAATGTCTAAATAGTGATAGTAACAAAAATAAAACAATTAATCAACTGTTAACACACAACCCAACCTTAAACAATGAAGTAATGACTCCAGGTAAAACTACTTACTAAAAGTGAAAGAAATTGGAGGAGGCTGGATTTTCTCCCCATCATTGCATGGCACTCTAGATTCAGTTCTGTTAACAGCCTGCACCACCAAATCCTTTGGAGGTGGTTCCACCAAATCCTTTGGAGGTGGTTCAACTTGGACAGGCAGCGGTTGGTCCGTATGCTGAACATCCATGACAGGTGGCACTTCCTCGACAGTTTCAGGGTCCTTTGGAGCAAGCCCCATGGCCTGCAGCCGTTTCAATCGCAAATTCGCCTGATCTGATTGATCCATGGCTACACAACAAAGGGAAACAAACAGAATGGGTGAGTTGTGCTACGTACTCGTAACAACCAGTCAGCATCCTCAAGCAAGCATGAAACAAAAATGACGTTCACCGCGAGAGTATAAGGCGAGCCCTAATCTTAAAAGGCACTCACAGGAGAGGAATAAAGTTATTGTAAAATGAGAACAGATCACATGACGCAAACCAGTGAGGGAATGACCTACACACAGAAAGTCTAAGGAAAAACTGCAAATTTGGAGTAAAGAGGAATGCCAGGGCAACTTTGCTCTTCACTACAAACGAGAAAGTCACAGAAAACAAGCGACATTAGTAATTTTCGTAGCAAAGAAAAAAGACCGGGATATCCATAACCTCATCAGACTAGGACACGAGTTGGCTCACAAGGTTCGCGACAGGTTGCTCTTTAAGGACGAGTAACGGCTGTACGATTAATGCGTGAAGTATACCCAGAACAGAACAGCAAATTGAGTACTTTTAAGTAACTTTTACAAACTTCATTACAGCGTTCTCTCAAAAATCAAGGTGTGCCTTCCGCGCGCCAATTGTCACCGCTAGTCGTGACGGAGTGTCGGGTCACCATAATACATTTCCTTTGCGACAAAAGCAGTCGACGTACCTAATTTACTTAAAATTGTTGAAAGGTAGAGGTGTTCAACTCAAGAATAAGTCTGGAAGGGAGGGCCTAGGGGCCATCCATAAAGGACCGTCCGGTCGTTTTTGCCAAAAATGACCCCTCCCTCCCCCCTGTCCGGTTGTGTCCGGTTTTCGGGTACCCCTGACATGAGCTTTGAGCTGTATCAAGGAGAACCTTGTATGTATCATCATTTTTCTTCTTGCAGTTAAGAGAAAGTTACTGGTCTTGTAAATTCTCACAGCATTAGTGTATTGATGAGATTTCTTATCTTGCAGGTGTTCATGGTGATGATGACGATAAAGTCCTCCCCTGAGGCCGATGCTGGGAGCTTGGGGGAGGACAAGCGCTTTGAGAGAGCTTCTGGGTATGAATTCCTTAAGTTTAATATGGTTGTGGTATTGAACCATTTCCAGGGCTCTTATCTGTATTATTACTGATTCCAGGGATTTGTGGGGACCTGGGATGGGGCTTTGTGCCCGGAGCAACTGCGCCGAAGGCCTCCTCACGTGCAATACGCTCTGTGACATGAGCTTTGAGCTGTATCAAGGAGAACCTTGTATGTAGCATCATTACGCTATATGCAGTTAACAGAATGATACTGGTCTTGTAATTTTCCCACGGCATTGGTGTATTGATGAGATTTGTTTTCTTGCAGGGACTGTGGTGATAGTGATAACAACAGCTTCAGCAGGCTGGTGAGCGGGAACAGCTTCAGTCGTCGCAGACCCTCCTACCTCCTGGTATGAGTTCCTTACGTAAAATATTATTTGTTTTATAAACATGTTGAGTGTTCTTGTCTGAACTATTCTTTCCTGTATTCAGGGCTTGTGCATGAGTTTGTGGGTAGACACATGCTGTTCACTGAAGCAATGTTTGTTCGCCCTGTCGCAAGTGAAACTATTTATCACTGGCTTTGTGACTGATTCGTCATCAACACACCGTGCCAATCGCAGCCACCAAATTATCAAAGCAATTGTTCAGCTGTGGTGTTCCATCTTTCCAATTAAGTGAGCAGACCATGGGCTGGGCTGACAATCTCTGTAGTGTGAACATAAGGAAATTCTCCCTAAAGTTGCCAAGGTATTCATGCAAGTTCTTGTACTTTGTTTTACATTATTTACCTTGATCCGTTTCAGTGTCTAATACAGTACTCTTCCAGCATGGTTGATGTCATTGTGTGTGACATTTCTCCCGATAACCCTGCTGTTGCCATGCAAAGTCGTCAGAACACTATCTTTATCTGGTAGCTTTGACGTATTAACTGTGTACTTGGCTACAGACCAAAGGCCTTTAGTGGGGCCAGTGGCTGAACGAATTCCATACCTCTGACATCAAAGGTATGTAGATATTAAGTAAGGGTCTTTCCCTATGCCAATCTCTTATCTTTTCTTGGAGCGTGTAATGATGTTGGGTATTTTGGATTTACAGGTTTTACTTTGCAGAACTGGCTAGGGCTGTGATTTATGGAGATGCAGCTCATTTTCATCTCTGTGGTTGTGGGTCAAGATTGCAGTATTCTTGAGCAGGTAAGAATTGAACTTTAATTAGACTGTACTGACATCCGTTGTGTGCTTTGCTCTGAACTAGATTTTTACAACATCTTATTTCTATTTCAGATTGCTACTGCTAGTGGAACACACTTTGTTTTGAAATACTATAATTTGTTGTTGGACTAACTATGTATTTGCTTTTGCAGACTATGCTCCTGAGCACACCTCAACTGCACCTGGCAGTCAACTCTAGTAACGACTCCTCCCCTCCTGCATTCTGCGCGCGCATGGCTTTCCTTGGGGACCGGCTACTCTTCAGCTGGAAGGCGCGCGGGGGTGATGCTCTTGAGCACCTCTTCATCGGGCGCAGCGTTCTGGTCCAGGTGGCGCAGGGCGCGCAGCGCGAGGAGCAGCGAACGGACGTCCTTAACTTTCGAGGGCCAGCCGCTCGAGGTGGAACTACTCAGACGAGGCCAGCAGGGCCTCTACCAGCACCGCGCGCCGTGCTAATCGGT
>NW_026268115.1:2162-3689 GCF_000697945.3 Frankliniella occidentalis | reverse complement strand
AAGAAGTACGAAACTAACCAGTAAAAATGTGTGCGGCCCCTGCTGTGGACCCTGGAATGGGCCTGTTTACTCGTGTTTACCATTGTGGGGATGGTTATTCATACCACGCCAACAGGACTGTGAAGGACGAGCATAATCCCGATTGGACTACTATTTACCTGAGGTGCGCGAAGTACTCAAGCCGTATAGCGCACTGCTCTGGTCGAGCGATCCTCTATGAATGGCCCGGGGGCCAGGAATGGAAAAACAGAGACCCCCATGTCTGCCAAAGGGACCCCCTGGCATCTCAAACAAGATTAATGAGAAGTGGAATCCTTGCTGCGTGTCGAGAGCAAGATTATGTTGCACCCCGAGCTCTTGTCAATGAGCACGCTGCAAGGTGTGTGCGTGTGTTCTAGTCAAGATTTGTTTGTGATTTAAACCAAATGTTGAAATGTTCTCAAATTTTGTGTATGTGTTTTGTCTTTTGAAGGTATCCTATTGAGGTAGCTGCTCGACTTAGGATATGCAGCCTTCGCCATTCTATGAAGCGAGCAAGATATTTTCTCTATCCCCCTGCTCCACCAACTCTCGATGAACTTGGGGTCATCCTTTCTGACCCTGCCAATCACAACATTGCTGCCACAAAAGATAATGCTGATCACCTATATGCTGGCACAGTAGGGCCTGTGGGTGAACGGTGTGCCATATTTGTCTCTCGCCGCATGCTCAGGTTCATGAAGAAAATTCGAGAGGTATTCTCTGATGCTACATTTAAACCAACTCCCCTTCGGCCAAATGGAAGACAAGTCTGGCAAATAGTCTGCTTACTGCGTCACAATGTTAGTATGGCTCTGAGGGAAGAATACTGCAGTTAATTTTTTACATCTGTGGAAAAGTGCACCTCTAAATGACATAATTTATTTCAGGTGATCCCTCTTGTTGTTGTCATGATGGAATCCAAGAGCTTTGAAGCTTACAGAGCTGTTCTCCTTCATCTTCAACAGCTTGTTCCAAGATTCAGACCTAGAATTGTCATGGCGGACTTTGAACCTGCCCAACAACTGGCATGGCGTGAAGTCTACCACTGCATTGTACGAGGGTGCTACATCCACTATGTTAGGGTAAGAGGCACAAACATTTTATAGCCTATGCAAATTAAATTCTCTTTATATTAATACCAATGCTTTAATTATACAGAATGTGTCATTAAAGAGCAAGAAGCATGGCTTGACAAGACAGCTTCTAAGAGAGGAACCTGAGCTAAAATCCATTGTTCGCTCTTTCCATGCAATTCCTCTTCTTCCCCACGCTGAAATGCACCGTGGTTTGATGGTGCTGATTCGTAGTGCTATCAGAGCCAATCTCATTCATCATCTATTTGCATTCCTGGCCTACTACTGTCGGACTTGGATGATGGGGCCAAATTATGAAATTTTGTCTGTCTACCAGCAAGATGACAGAACAAACAATGCATGTGAGGCTGCCAACAGGGTTCTGATCCTTGAAACTGGACCCCATCGCCCAAGTGTTTGGAACTTCATACGT
>NW_026268115.1:0-867 GCF_000697945.3 Frankliniella occidentalis | reverse complement strand
TTCAATCGACAAAAAATAAGTGAGGTAATCACAAAATACATTTCAAAATATTTTACTTACTGATTCATGCTGGAGACTGAAAGGAGTCAGGTAACTGGTTGAAAGTGGTTAATCCGCAGCTGGAAGCCAGTAGGAATAGGGCCTGCACAGTTTGAAACAGAATTGCTAAGTTGATGAAACTTCACACTCTACTTCAGAAACCTTAATACTTTTTGATTCATTACTTACGATATGGGGTCGCTGCTACGAGGTAGAGGTTAGGGGGGCACCGGCGGGCACTGTAGGGCACTGTCGACTTCTCTCCTGTTGGTATCGCTGGAGAGGGAAGGTAAAGAGAGCTGTGGAGTTACCAGCCACCACCGCTACTTCGCTTCCGGTGGGCCCTTGGCGCCCGCGCTACTTATGCAATGCAAGGGCAGCTCTGAGAGCGAGCAGCAACGCTATGTGCTCTCATATTTCTCTGCATCTCGGATCCGCGTCGGAACCGCGCTATCTGGAGAACCTCCTCCCTTGAAGGCACCCTTGGTGCGAGCGGGTTGCCCACGTCAAGGCACGCGTCTTGGACGAATGCGATGTGGTATGGCACCGTAATGAGACTAAAGAAGCACGGGCCAGGCCAGGTGCCTCGTCGCCTGCCGGCGAGCAGTAGTCGCGCCGAGACTCCCCGACCAGGACCAGCACGACGACCTTGAGGTCAGCGAGCTGCGTGCGTCAGACTCTCCTCGTCGTTCTCTTCGGGCTTGACGTGGGCGAGCAGGGCGGGGCGCGCTGCAGCCTCCCCGACCCACCCGTCGGCCATGACGATGGCCTTGACGACCGCGAGGTGCGTCGACCCGCCGACGTCGTTCTCGTCGGGCTTGACGTGGG
>NW_026268114.1:8226-9018 GCF_000697945.3 Frankliniella occidentalis | reverse complement strand
CCATAGGGCCTAAACCAAAATTCGCAAAAAATAATGGGACAAGCCGGTGAGGGGTACGACCATCTCAGGCTCATATACCGAGTTTCAAGTCGATACCTCTTACCGTTTGGCTGTGGCCACGAGTTGAAGCGAGCGCCGCGCCGCGTTTTCGGCGCTGCGGAGAGGCCCGAAACTGCTCGCCAGCGCCTTGTATCCCGCCCTCTTAACTGTTGAATACAGATGCTTCCCAAACACCTTTGACAGAATGGTCTTGTTCGTCAGCTGACTCAGCATCTGCATCATAATTATTACAGGTTCGTTTGCTACAAGGGGTCACATCACCTCTGATGCGGTTTGCTCTTCTGGCATAGCAGCACCGGCAATAGAAGTCTGATTTCGAGAAACCTTGGTTAAAGCCACCAATAGTGTGGGCTTCGAGGTTGTCAGAACAAATTCCTACTAGGCTACCTTTTACAGTCTGAAGGAACTCCCTCAAAGGTCACTTGTAGACCTTCAGTATGAAGAGATTTGAGGTCATTAAGGAGGGGAGCAAATAGTTCTTCAAAGCTAAAATCCTTGATAGTACCATTTTTGACAAGCACGACAGGTTGAATTGGATCTCTTGAAGACCGGCAATATGCTGGCATGTTACCAAGTGCAGAGTAAACTGCCAAGATTTTATGTTTTCCTCTTGCTGCTTTCAAAGCCTCACACGGCTCAAATCGACCCCTGAAAACTAAAAGGTCGTACTTCCGAGGGTCCGCGTAAAAGGTCGTACTTCGGAGCGGTTGCGTATAGTGTCGGATCTCGCTA
>NW_026268114.1:6474-7072 GCF_000697945.3 Frankliniella occidentalis | reverse complement strand
AAAGCTCCTCCTCTATAGCATTTCGCACATTAGCTTCTATGTTGTATTTATCTGCTAACTCTTTAAAACCTTTTTTTGGTATTCTATTGCATGATCCCCAATGCCTCTTATGGCTTCAGTAATGAATTGGAGAGTAGTGGCTGACAAAAAAGATTTTGATTGAAGACGCAGCAGCATTAAAGCAAATGACATTAAGAAGTCATCATCAGAGACAGTAGCTGTGCCACTCTCAACCTCATCATCCATATTGTCTCTACTTAATAATTCATCACCACCAGGCTCACATGGCACCTCAATTTCCATGTCAAAAGGTAACTGCTGAACTTCGTTCCTACTTGGCCTTAGATCTTCCACCACAAATGATGTAGAATGTGTTCTTCTGAAATGTGACCTCAAAGTAGAGCGAACTTTGAACGGTTTCTCACACAAACAAGCTACAGGTACACCCTTCCTCACATGTGCATCTAGGTGGTTTAATAACTTTAAAGGTGTTGTGGCTTTGAATGCGCACCCAGCTAAGCTATACCTGATAAAACCAGGACCACCATCATTAGTTCTACTGGTGGAAGTAAAAGACCTAGCATGGCTTCTCTTATGA
>NW_026268114.1:2105-5266 GCF_000697945.3 Frankliniella occidentalis | reverse complement strand
TTGGTCTCGGACTTGACGCGGCGGCGACAGAAAAGCGACGACCACAACCGCTGTACTCTCAACAGCATTTTTTTGAAAATATATTTTGAAAATGATTATCGTTAACGGCGTTAATGCCGTTCATTAGCGTTATCGCGTTACTTTTTTAAAAATCATTAACGTTATCGCGTTAACGTTAACCGACTTCCCGGTTAACGTTATCGTTATTTATATCGTTATCGCTAGTGAGTGCCCATTTGTACACCTCAAGGACTAAAACTGTGCATTTTACTCAATTTCACTTTGAAATTTTACACACTCGTGCCTTTATGTGTGCCAATGTTGTTCACACATTTCGGTGTCCGGTGTAAAGCTACGTAGGGTTATGCACATGCCCGTGCACATGCTTAACACAAGCGGAGTACAGAAAGAGTACACTTGGAGTACACTGTGTACTGTAACCCTCAGCGACAGAGGAGTACACAAGTTGTCGACCCAACGGCCTCCGCCACCGGTGAGGTTGATCTATTCAGCTGCAGGCGCGATTTTAGAGCGGAGCGCCCCCCGCCCCTCGGCCTAAATCACGGTTGGTAGGCAATATATCCAACAAAGCCCCTCCCTCAATGTAGGCAACCCACAAGTAAATCGCCCCCTCCGTTAGACGGACTTAAAACAGCGCGTGTTCGGATGAGACTCACACTGAGTTTTGCCCGTAGGTGCCCTGACCCCCTAGAGCAGGCACACCCGCTCGCTTTGTCGCAGGCATCGGAACACCCGGTACTACATGCAGAAATGCAGGCATGTTTGTCTATAGTCGCTGACAAAGGCGCTTCACCCCCTACCACCCTCTTTCAGGTCACCCACCTTTCCGGCATCACAGGGACGATTTTCAAAGAAAGGTGCTGCCCCCCGCCCTCTCTCTCTCTCCCCGGTCGGTCCCAGATGAGACGCCTGAAAGAGTAGGCAACATGCCCAACAACGCCCTGTCCATGAGGCCAACCACTGCCTGGTTTTCATGGTGAGGGGCATCTGCAAGGACTGGAAAATGCCAGTGGCCTTTTACCCGGTGAATGGCACTTGCCCAAGTGCAACTTTGGCAGTGCTCCTACCCCAAGTTATTTCAAAACTCCAGGAAATAGGGCTCAATGTGGAGGCCTCGGTCTCTGACCAAGGTCCCACAAATAGGGGAGCCATTTCCATGCTCAGAGCAGCAACTCCTGAAAGAGAGCACGACCCTGTTTATTTTGTAAATGGAAAGAAGGTAATTCATCTATATGATTTCCCACACTTGTTCAAGAGTGTGCGGAACAATCTTATCACAAGTGATGTGAAAACTGAAACTGGCAGCATTGCCAAGTGGGCCCACATCATAGAATTTTTTAAATTGGATGAAAGCCTCTCAAAAATTTCAAAGTTGACTTATGCTCACCTGGTACCTGTGGGCAGGAATAAAATGAGGGTGAGCCTTGCCGCTCAGGTATTGAGTGAGAGTGTGGCTTCTGGAATGAAGACATTCCATTCTCTTAGCGGAGGCACCCAATTGAACCACACTCTTGCAACTATAGACTTCATTCTATTTCTTGACAAGCTGTTTGACAGTGTGAATGGCCCTGGCAGAAAGGACACAGAAAAGAAGTACCGTCAGAATGTTACAGAAGATTCATTCCACCATTCCTTCTGGAGAGAAGCTCGACAGAAACTCGCACAGTGGGTTTCTATTCGGAAGACATCGGGTGATCAGCATGTGCCACCCTGCATTTTGGGTTTTATAGATAGTCTGACTGGTCTGGGGCTTCTATGGAATAGAGTGAAGGCGTTAGGTTGTGACACCTTGATATTGAGAAATACTAACCAAGACCTTCTAGAAAATTATTTTAGGGAGATACGTTCTTGTAATGGAAATAATACAGACCCTACTATTCCCCAACTGTTTGCAGCGGTCAAAACCAGAATTGCCTGTAACATCCCATCAGTTGGCAGGGAAGGGAATTGTGAGGATGACGACTGTGATTTCTTGGTGCAGCTTGAAGCTATGCTCAATAAAGCCTCCATTGAGATGGAGGGTCTTGAAGGTCCTGAAGGACCACTCCTCCAGCAAGGACGTCGCCCTGAGCAGCAGCCTGCAACAACAGCACCAAACAAGTTCTTAAGACAGACACAATCTTTAAACTGTGCTACAATTTGTAGCAAATTGCTAATTTCTACTGATCGCTGTGCACAATGTACTAAAGACCTCACAGCAGATGAAGACTGATGAGGATTTTGTGCTGCAGCTGCTCCAGGAAAGTTCTGCCTCTTTAGACAAGCCTTCTCCCAACTTGACCAATTTTTATCTTATGGCACAAAAGATTTTGGAAAACCAGTGGCAGCAAGTGGGCTCTAAGGTTGGCATAAAGGCCATCATTTCAAATCTCCTCAATGGACTTCTGGACTGGCTCACCTGCAGTGAACACAAAGACCATATTAAAGACTATCTAATGAACATGGTTGTAGTTCGAATAATTAATTTGAAGTGCAAGCAGTACAACACCTCAGTGAGGGAGAAGAGAGTGAGGCAGACTCGGCAGGTGAAGCTCTCCAACAAGGCAAAAGAGGTGGAAGATGATCTAGGTTTGGAAGAGATCAGCTCTGCAGACTGGCATCTATTGACTGGATTGCAAGGTGAGTTTTCTATATACACAGTAATATAATATTAGTAGTAGCACATTGCAAATTCATTTAAATATAGTGTGTACATTTAGAGACTCTTAGTATAGACAGCTTAGGTACTTACATTTGACTTGAAAAATTCCGCTCTATTATATCAACAATTCACCGTGTGCATGTTGTTTTAAACAGAAATTGATGCGTCAGTGGCGAAGCACCTCCAGATGAAAGATCCTCTACGGACCAGCTTGGAACAGCTTGGTGATGGTAAGTTTATATGCCACTTCTGTAATTCAAAGCAATCATGATAATTTATTGTTGTACTCAAAAACATTTTTCACTTTTGCAACAGCACTTCAGACAAGAACTACAGATACAATAAATGATACAATAAATAATACTCTAATAGTTGCCGGTAAGTAAATGCAGAAATTCGAGTTTGCACAGTGTACAGAATAAAAATTGCTCACTTACTTTTATGTCACAGATGACAATAATTCACTTTTGGAGGCATTTGAGGCTGCTACTTCCACATC
>NW_026268114.1:718-1387 GCF_000697945.3 Frankliniella occidentalis | reverse complement strand
CACGAGCGCGAAAATGGGTGACGTCAGCCAGCAGTCAGGGTGCACACTTTTTCGTATTTCAGTGTTCGCAGGTTGGCACTGCTGGGGAGTCCACTGGCTCTAAGCGTCAGCGCTCTCTGCAGGGAGTTGCCACGGGTTGCTCCCAGCCGTTGACTGACTTGTGAGGTGCATTTCCGGTCAGCGCGTCGCCCAACCCTGCCGGGTGCGACACAGCGGACCGGGTTTGGGTTCAGGTGGGTGACGTCAGAGCGGCAGGTGGATTGGCGGGAAGCGGAGGGAGGAAAGGTTGCCTATAGTCACGGCGGCTGGCGCCCGTGACAAGGACGCCACCAGTTCCCGCGTATCAGAGAGCCTGCGCTTTATAGTGGTTTTATCGTCGCACCTGCTCGCGTCTCACCTGGCTCACCTTGGCGCAAATCATCCCCACCACCTACATGACCGCGATCTTCAATGAGGGGCGTCGGACGGCACCATGTGCTGCGGCTGACAACGACAAGTGCATGGCCGTGGCGTTCCAAGGCGAGGACGCTGGCAAATTTGGTTTGGCTTTCCAGTCTTGGATAGCCGACGAGGTTAACCATGATCAAATTTGTGAAGGACGGGACATTATCATTTTCTGGCCGGAAGAATTTCAATGCTATCAAGCACCTGTTGCGAAAACTGCGAACA
>NW_026268114.1:0-341 GCF_000697945.3 Frankliniella occidentalis | reverse complement strand
ATGGTGGACAAGTGCAAAGTCCTCACAGATACCAAAGGTGTGAGCTCTGAGTTAGACGCTGCTGCTCGAAGAGTGGCCAGCAGAAAGAAGTACGTGGACATGGTGGACCATCAAACCATCAAAAAGAGAAGCTACGATGAGGGAAGCGAAGGAGGCAAAAAGAAGAGGCGCAAGCATAGTGAGGTGGCCAGAGCTAAAAAAGGAAACATTCCTTCTCCTCAACTGGTCGATTCAATCTTGGCCTCAGAGCTTCAGGATTCTGCAGATTGTGTGGGGGTGAGTTCACGAGCAACCTAAAAGTATTCTTTCTTTGCCCGTTCTTCTCAAAATCGTACCATTCA
>NW_026268113.1:8512-9116 GCF_000697945.3 Frankliniella occidentalis | reverse complement strand
CACCACCACCACCTTTCCTCTCCACCCCGTCCCGATCCCTGCGAAACTTAAAACTCACGAGTTGCATTATTTAAAAACTCTCGAATACATTACTCATTTAATTGGGCAGTGCAATACTGGTGTAGTACCAAGTGCACTCGTTGCAAAATATGTCACCAGTGGAAGAGCTCCTGATCTAACCGGCGGCTGGATCTGGCGGGACTGGGTCGCACACACGTGCGGTGTACTGTATGCGGAATTGTGCGACACCGCATGGCCGTTGCAGTGTCAGCTGCAGCGCCGCGAGCCTGCGGGGCCTGCAGCGGACGGCCCGCCATTTGCCGCACATAAGCCCCACGCCACGGCACGGCATTACCTATTTATCATTTGAACCCCCCCCCCTCTTTTTTGTCCATTGCCCCCCCCCCCTCCACACCCTGTCCGGTCCGGTATAGTCCGATACTCGCATCAGAGCCGCACGGAAAGCGCGCTTGGAGGAGCAGCAGCAGCACCACCACCAGCAGGGTGGTACAGACGAACTCAAAAGTAAGGAGAAGGGGGTACAGGAGATAAACGGGGAGAAAGTGAGAGAAGAGGCAAAATGAAAAGCAAAAATTAGAAAAGA
>NW_026268113.1:7210-7999 GCF_000697945.3 Frankliniella occidentalis | reverse complement strand
GGTCGCAGCGCGTGCTCGCTCTCCCATACTTGTCCTGGCCGGACCCGCCCGTCCCCACCCGCACCCCCGGGGGCACGCGAGGCCCCAGGTGGAGATCCGGGGGTACACACAGGCCACGCACGATACGGGCAATCATACGGCGAGCCGCAGGGAATCGCTGCAATCGAAACCAGACATATCAGAGCGGCAGAGTCGAGGATGATTGGCCCCGCTTTGAGCAGGACACTGGAAAAAAGAGAATGTATTGGTCAGTGAGACTCACAAAGCGCGGCCCCTCTACGGAAATCTTTAGTTAAAGGCAAAAGATATTTTGTGCGATTTGAAGAAGAGAGACCAGAGTGAAGAAGTCACGATTTACGAAACGACATTGTTATTCTTCGGACGTGGCATCCTCATTTTGCATTTGAGGTGTGACGTCACATGCGCATGCGCTGACTGCTTCATTCCGAACGCCTGTGCATTGGCGGGTAGGCAACCCAGCGCAACTCGCGCGCGCTAAGCGCTGCCTATTCAGGAGACGACGGGCGTCGCACCCGAAACAGACGCTGCAACGGACTCATGTCAGACTCGCTATGATTTGAGCATGTTTAGTAAGCGGTTGACTGTCAGAAGGGTCGGAGTGCAAACAGAACGCGCGCAAAGACGGCATGAAGTACGAGTCAGCCGAAACTAGCGGGTTAGGGAAGAGGTGGATAGAGAGAGATTATTCCGGGAGAGCGCGAACGCAATCCCGACTATCAAAAATTATACGCCCGAGGTATCCACATTTGGGATACTCGCAGAGGTCAG
>NW_026268113.1:4794-5985 GCF_000697945.3 Frankliniella occidentalis | reverse complement strand
TTACTAAAGATTTCCGTGGAGGGGGACACTTGATGAGTCTATTGACCAATTTTTTGTGTGCCCTGCGCAAGCGGGGCCAATAATCCCGAAATGAGTACAGCAAATACAAGTTTAAACAAGAGCAGCAGATTACTAAAATTCAAGTCAAAAGACGAAACGAAAGAGTGTGTTTCTACTCACTTATTTTGTCCGGCAGATGACGGACTACACAGCATTTTTTGGTGGATACCATTTAATCGCATTGATGAGCAAAATAAGAAAACGTAACGGACTAAATACAAGACGGAGAGAACACCGGATAAACGAGGAGTACACTTTTCCTATACTGATAAGATGTATTACATCAGCAAGAGTATGGCCACTGACTGCTCGCCCAGGAGCTATGCCCCCCTAAGTCTGCAAGTCGAATATGAGTGTTTGATGAGCCCCCGTAAGGGCTTCCAAAAATTGCCTTGGCGGACTATATTGCAAGTCCTCCAGGCGGGGTATTGGTAAAGTTTTCAACTAGCAATAATCGCACCTCGGATAAACCTCATTGGTTACGATATCGCCACTGCGCAAAGTTAACGATGCACCTTTGCCAATCGAAACTAAGCTATCTCTCGTGCCCGGAACACTGCGCGCGTCAGCATCTCTTCAGTGGCGCCATCGTTCGGCGTCGGGGAGCAACACGAGGAGAAGGTCGAGGTGCACGCGGATTACCTTTGTCCTCCCTAAACCGGGACAAATGCACGCGCGAATCTCCTCGGCGACTCGGACGGCGCGGATCGGCCGGCTGTTGTGTGCGGCAGCAGGGCGAGCTTGCGAGAGTGTTACAAAGTTGTCACTCTTTTGGATAGACCGATTACCCCTTCCCCAGCGCCTGTGGATCAGCGGGTAGGCAGCCCCGCGCCACCTCTGCGCGCTGGGCGGTGCCTATCCAGGTGAAGGCGGGCGGCGCGGCGGAAAAGCATTCGTACAGACGTAGCAACATAATCGCTTCATATGCTTAGTAAGCGGGTGCCCGTTGTGAGGCAGAGGCGTGCAGACAGATCACAACTAGGCACATGGAGTACACGCAACTTCACAAGGAGAGAGAAAGGGAGAGGGAGATTAATCCGGGAGAGCGCGAACGCAATCCCGACTATCAAAAATTATACGCCCGAGGTATCCACATTTGGGATACTCGCAGAGGTCAGCCCGACCGAAGTG
>NW_026268113.1:3025-3447 GCF_000697945.3 Frankliniella occidentalis | reverse complement strand
CAAAGTCGTACAGCAATCCCTGCATTTTTAATATGCCAGGAGGGGAAAATTGTTCATACTGGCGTAAAAAAAAAATGGGTAAGAGAAGCATGGTCAAAGATTTCAGTAAGCTATAAATAAAAATGTTCATAAGATTTAAGTGTGGGCCTGACACACTTTCTAGACATGACACAAGACAAGATGGTCACTTTTCATTTGTGCGTGTGATCATGTGCAAGACGTGCGAATTGCCGCCGAGCGATAGCGCCACCATACTGAGCCTCCCTCCCTCTCTCTCGCGGCTTCCCTCTAACCGAATAATCATCATGTAGTCTCGGAAATCTTGGGAAAGTTACTCTGGTCTCCCTTCAAAACGCATAAATCTTTCGCCTTTTACTAAAGATTTCCGTGGAGGGGGACACTTGATGAGTCTATTGACCAAT
>NW_026268113.1:2540-2975 GCF_000697945.3 Frankliniella occidentalis | reverse complement strand
CCTTTTACTAAAGATTTCCGTGGAGGGGGACACTTGATGAGTCTATTGACCAATTTTTTGTGTGCCCTGCGCAAGCGGGGCCAATAATCCCGAAACGAGAACAGCAAATACGAGTTTGCGCAATAGCAGATTACTTTAATTCGAATCAAAAGACGTCACGCGAAAGAGTGTGTTTCTACTCACTTATTTCGTCTGGCAGATGACGGACTACACACCACTTTTTGGTGGATGCCATTTAATCGCATTGATGAGCAAAATAAGAAAACGTAACGGACTAAATACAAGACGGAGAGAACACCGGATAAACGAAGAGTACACTTTTCCTACACGGATAAGATGTATTACATCAGCAAGGGTATGGCCGCTGGCTGCTCGCCCAGGAGCTATGCCCCCCTAAGTCTGCAAGTCGAATATGAGTGTTTGATGAGCCCCCGT
>NW_026268113.1:0-855 GCF_000697945.3 Frankliniella occidentalis | reverse complement strand
TAACTAATAATTAGTTTTGATGAACAATCCGTCTTTTTTTCGTGTTGACTTGTAATCAAAGTCGTACAGCAATCCCTGCATTTTTAATATGCCAGTAGTGGAAAATTGTTCATACTGGCGTATAAAAAATGGGTAAGCGAAGCATGCTCAAAGATTACAGAAAGCTATAAATAAAAATGTTCATAAGATCTAAGTGTGGGCCTGACACACTTTTCTAGACATGACACAAGACAAGATGGTCACATTTCATTTGTGTGTGTGATCATGTGCGAGACGTGCGAATTGCCGCCGAGCGATAGCGCCACCATACTGAGCCTCCCTTCCTCTCTCTCGCGGCTTCCCTCTAACCGAATGATCATCATGTAGTCTCGAAAATCTTTGAAAGTTACTCTGGTCTCCCTTCAAAACGCATAAATCTTTCGCCTTTTACTAAAGATTTCCGTGGAGGGGGACACTTGATGAGTCTATTGACTAATTTTTTGTGTGCCCTGCGCAAGCGGGGCCAATAATCCCGAAATGAGAACAGCAAATACGAGTTTGGGCAAAAGCAGATTACTTTAATTCAAGTCAAAAGACGTCACGAAAGAGTGTGTTTCTACACACTTATTTTGTCTGGCAGATGACGGACTATACAACATTTTATGGTGGATGCCATTTAATCGCATTGATGAGCAAAATAAGTAAACGAAACGGACTAAATGCAAGACGGAGAGAACACCGGAAAAACGTGGAGCACACTTTTCCTACACTGATAAGATGTATTACATCATCAAGGGTATGGCCGCTGGCTGCTCGCCCAGGAGCTATGCCCCCCTAAGTCTGCAAGTCGAATATGAGTGTTTGATGAGCCCCCGT
>NW_026268112.1:23106-24246 GCF_000697945.3 Frankliniella occidentalis | reverse complement strand
TACGGGAGGAAGGGGGGAAAGGAGGGATGAAGACCCGCCCAGAACCTCGCGGCCACAGCCGCTGAGGGGTAGAGGCTTTACTTGTGTGTCCAGCCAGGGGGTAGCAACGAGGCACTTTTTAGTGACCCCATGCGGTAGCGAGGCCCGGCCCCCCACCACCGGCCTCGGCGCGCCGCGGCCGGAGCCGGGCGAGCCGCGCCTGACTGCAGTGCTTCAGTAAATTCAACCATGTTCTATCAAAACGTCTGAAAAACTATGACAACGAGTAATGAATCGAAAGGGGAGGAGTTAAGCTACAACCCAGTGTGTCTGCGAACTAGTTACGGTCGTCCGAAGTGAGTTTAAAGATGGTCTGAAGACGGAGCAAGCTCGACGTGTCCCGGCCGGCCCGTGCACGCATCTCGTATTGTCAAAATTTCTCCGCGATTTCGCTACGGAGCAAATTTCTGCGGTGCTCTGGTGAAAGTAGACTAAATTTGTGAGAGCACTGACTATAAGCGAGGCTGATCGGCCAACAAAGAAGGTACGAAAACAGTGTTTGTTTTTTAGGTTATGTTTTTGTTGCTACGAACACCATTCAAACAAACCCTGTTTTCGAACCTTCTTTGTTGGCCGATCAGCCTCGCTTATAGTCAGTGCTCTCACAAATTTGGTCTACTTTCACCAGAGCACCGCAGAAATTTGATCCGTAGCCAAATCACGGAGAAATTTTAACAATGCGAGATGCGTGCACGGGCCGGGCGGGACACGTCGAGCTTGCTCTGTCTTCAGACCATCTTTAAACTCACTTCGGACGACCGTAACTAGTTCGCAGACACACTGGGTTGTAGCTTAACTCCTCCCCTTTCGATTCATTACTCGTTGTCATAGTTTTTCAGACGTTTTGATAGAACATGGTTGAATTTACTGAAGCGCTGCAGTCAGGCGCGGCTCGCCCGGCTCCGGCCGCGGCGCGCCGAGGCCGGTGGTGGGGGGCCGGGCCTCGCTACCGCATGGGGTCAGTAAAAAGTGCCTCGTTGCTACCCCCTGGTCCAGCCCCCCCGCCAGGGCCCGGGCTGGCTGGCTGCGGAACCCGGTAAGAAGGCAAGCTGCTGCCCGACTCCGCCGGCGTGCTGTGCAGCAGCAGCGGCACGAGAAGAA
>NW_026268112.1:22636-23056 GCF_000697945.3 Frankliniella occidentalis | reverse complement strand
CATATAGCGAAGTGAGTTGAACTGAACTAGCCGGCGCCGGCGCTACTACTATATACTTCTCACTCGTCTCTTCTCCGTTCTTCTCTCCGGGCCGCACCCCCGCCTGCCTCCCCACTCCCTCTGGTGAAATGTAAATCCTTGCCGAACACTCAGGTGAGAGCGGGGCCGCAGTTATGCCTAGGGGGCGAGCCCGGGGAGGGGGTAGGACGGGACGCGACGCCACACTTGGAGCCACTAGAGTTTGCCTCCCGCTCTGCCCCCTGGTCCAGCCCCCCCGCCAGGGCCCGGGCTGGCTGGCTGCGGAACCCGGTAAGAAGGCAAGCTACTGCCCGACTCCGCCGGCGTGCTGTGCAGCAGCAGCGGCACGAGAAGAAGCAAGGCAGAGCAGGCTCGCGGCAAGACAAGCGGGAGCCGCGGTCC
>NW_026268112.1:18672-20495 GCF_000697945.3 Frankliniella occidentalis | reverse complement strand
CTCTTTCTCTGTTTCTCTTCCTCTCTCGGGAAATTCCAGAAAACGACATTGCTTTGCAACGCGAATCCACAGGAGTCCCCGTCAGTGACACAGATGCGGGTCTCCCTCTCCCCCCTCCTCTTCCTTCTTTTACTTTTGTTTCTCGCATTCTGCACAAACAACAATAACGAAGCGCCCGAATGACTAAAAGAACGTGTTTATATGCTGAGCACAAATACGGGTTATTTGCGAATTGATCGAGTATTCCTCGTCCAGAACTTTCTACCAATGTGTAAGCGATGCGTGCGTGAGCCTTGCGTCGGGGAGAAATGCGCTCCTCCGCCGTTGCAGAGCGCTGTAGAGTGGTAGCAGTGCAGAGCGGCCAAGCTCCGCTCCCCTCGGCTACGCTGAGCGCCGCTCGCCCCCGCCCCCTGCCGCCGCCGGGGAAGCGCCATTTTCCACTTGGCTCCCGCTGACCTTAATAACACTGATAGTATTTCTTTGGTGCAGCGAGGAAGTTTTAAACTCTTTTCCGCTGTGCGTGCGGCGTGCGACGGAGTGCGGAGGGGGTGCGGAGGGGGTGCGGTGTGGTGGGGCGACGGCGCGGCAGGGTGCGGCGGGGTGAGGCGGGGTGCGGTAGGGCGGCTCTTAGGCCCCCGCGGCCTCTTTATGCAAACAAGCGCTACTAGTAGTTTGGCCGCGCACAAAACAATCAGTGTAGTTGAGGTGGGGGTTCGAGGGGAGGGCGACCCCCCGGGACCGTCCCGCGCCACGCTCCCGCGCCGCGAGTGGCGGGAAACATGGCATTGTCGCGCCCCAACCACGCCGTGGAAAAAACGATGCCCTAAATGGAACATGCAAAAAAAGCAAAATAATGGCAGAGTAATTGAAAAACTTGGGACAGGCGTGGCAAAGTTTAATTAATATCGATTGTGATACTTCTTTGCGGCGATCTGACCAAACGCTGTGATACAGTCCGTACCGTAAAAGCGTAGCGTTTGCCACATCCTGAGTCCTAGCCTGCCGTGGCGTTGGCCAATTGGCCAGCTACCACCGTGCCACCTACAACAGTCTCTATACTCACCAATGTGCAGCTCTGGCAGCTCTCCACGCAGGTCTCCACGATCCCGGGGCGTCTCCTTCCAGGCCTGGGCCACCTGCAGCACGCAGCTGCACAGCAGTGCCACCTGCAGCGCCACCTGCGGCCACACCATCTGCAAAAGCACCACAAAAATGTAGCACTGTAAAATAGTTTCTTCTCACCGTTAACAGAAATGTGCGTTTTTTTCCACATTTTTAGTGAATTTCCGAAAAGTTTTGAAATGGGTTCCTGCTTTATTTCTATGAAAGGGTTTTGAAACTATTTTTTTTAATTCAGACTTTTATTTACAGAGTGGTTATTATAAGTCAAACAGTTCTTAATTTTCTTTGTGTACTGTCGTCCATTAATTAAAATTGTGGCATCAGTATGACATCATTAAAATTGTGAAAGTATAAAGTACAGCTAGCATGCGGAATCGAGGAAAGCTCCGGGAAACTTGCGCCGAGAGACTTTCTTGAGCAGGAAAAGGAATCTGGGGAGGTTTTTATCCATGTGAGTGGTGAAGGGGTGATGAGGGATGCGGGCAGCTCGCTGGAGATGACACCTCGATAGGGAGGGGTTGTTACGGCGCCCTGAGCCCTTGTTCAGCCCCGCCTTTTCTTCCCTTCCCCCACCCGTCCCCCTTCCCCCAGGGAGTCGATCCCACCGCCAGGTATAAGACGGCTAACCGGGCGCCGGGAGGTAGGGTCGAGCGCCGGCAGCACAGCTCCGCACAGCCCCGCACAGCCCCGCACGGGCCGGC
>NW_026268112.1:12116-12717 GCF_000697945.3 Frankliniella occidentalis | reverse complement strand
GGTACAAAAATTGTCCCTCCCCATTTAGAGTGCAGTCGGGGCGGCCTATGCATGTAGCTAGGCCGCCCCGACTTAGCTTGAGCGGCACCGACCCTCGCCCGGCTCACCTGGCCGGAGTGTGCGAGAGAGAGTCAGGTAGGAGCCCGTCCCGCGCAAGCTGAGTCTGGGCTTCCCACCTACCTTCCTGCACGGCGGCCCCGACTAAAGGTAGTGTGGACAGGCCTTACAGTTGGCCCCGACCAGGGCGTTAATCCCCCAACCTGTCGAGATTTTGAAACCACTAGGAGACCCCTCGTGCCCCCACCATCTCTCCCTCCACCTTGATCTTATCTTTCATCTCACAAAAAAAGCACATCGGGTACAGATTAGTCAGTCCTTCCCCCTGCATAAAAACGTAGGAGAAACGTTGAGGAGAAACAGAAATGTCTCCGTTTGAGACATCTACTGAGAAACAAATCAGTACGCTGTGAGTGCAGATTTGCCTCGGGTCTCTGCTATAGGTCTTATATCCAGCATGCACCATGAATATAACATTTTAGCACGAATCAATAAAATATTTCAATCTTGTGGCTACTTTCTCCATTTAAAACTAAAATCGGAA
>NW_026268112.1:11936-12066 GCF_000697945.3 Frankliniella occidentalis | reverse complement strand
TATCCAGCATGCACCATGAATATAACATTTTAGCACGAATCAATAAAATATTTCAATCTTGTGGCTACTTTCTCCATTTAAAACTAAAATCGGAAACAGGTTGTTAAAAAATATTGTCAAATAATCACAC
>NW_026268112.1:5892-6571 GCF_000697945.3 Frankliniella occidentalis | reverse complement strand
CACACACACACACATATCTATATCCGCCTGCGGCTCTGCCATCTCCCTCCATGACAGATGTACTACCGCAATGCTGCGGAGAGCGCTGCTCGACACAAAAAACACGCACTGCTCGATATCCGCAAATTATGCGAGTCGTAGGCTTTTACGGCGAAAACATAAGAGGGGTTGGAGGGCGGGGCGGGTGGGGCGAGAGTTGGGGCGGAATGGGGGGTAGCTCCTCGCAACTTAATGACGGAAACTTGAAGCGGGCCTGGTCGTGGCGGGGCGGGGCCTGCACGCCTGCCTCCACCAGCGACGCCTTCCTGCACTGCCACCCGCGCCGCAGCGCCCCCCGCGGCTCGCTCCATTGCGGAGAAGGACGCCGCGCGAGCAAGCGATGCGGGGGAGGGGGAGCTCCGGGGCTCCAGAAGTCGTGCAAGCTCACGTGAGAAGTGTGAGACAGGGGAGGCGCAGGATGCTGAGGCTGCCAAGCTCCACGACAACACACACATACACACACGCACACACGCACGTGCCGCCGCCGCGGCGCGACAACCATCAGCGGGCTCTGACGCCTCGCGCGGAAACACTGCAAAAGCTGTTTGCGCTGCACAAACAAAAGTGCGCGTTACGCAAAGAGGCGACGTGTTGTAGAACTGAACGTTTTACTTGATCGAGGGGTGTCACTCGATTCTTG
>NW_026268112.1:0-738 GCF_000697945.3 Frankliniella occidentalis | reverse complement strand
TGGTGTTTAACTCAAGTTGCACACTTGTGTAGTGTACAAATTTTAGACGTTTTGTAAAGGTTTAAATTCTGCACACTTGGACACACACAGTTCTACGCTATCAATAGACCATATGGTATAGTGCGCAGCTGCTATACTTTTCAGAAGCGTCGACAGTTTAAACACCAATTAACGTGTACCCCAGTTAGATACCACAATGTGTCTAGAAAATGCACACTTGAACTTAAAAATCAATTGACGTGCAAAATTAAAGACATGTTTTACTAGTGAATATACTCATTCACTCCACTGTCCCTAGTAGCACAGAATTGTCGTACGATTGTCGGACAACAGTAGAAAAAAGATACGAACTATCGGTGCGATATACGAAATGAGAAAAATGATTCTATCGGTATACTATCTTTTTTCCTCGAAACGAAATTCTTTATCGGCCAGCTATCGTAATGGAAGCAAAATACCACTGTTGTGGATTCGATCAGGAATCGATAAAAGTACAACAAAATGGTAGATGGTTTATATTTGATAGACCAGCGACAATCGGCTGACTATGGAAAAGCCATCGCTTTTGGATTTTCGTTATCATCATAATAATACGACGATAGATAAAAATAACACTATGTGCGACAGTTTTGTGTTACTAGGGGTGGCTCGACGCCCACCTTGCTCTGGCTGTATATCAAATCGATTCGGACGCATTGGCCGACCCAAGAAATGCTTCCACAGAGCGATGAACCTCCA
>NW_026268111.1:25256-30679 GCF_000697945.3 Frankliniella occidentalis | reverse complement strand
ACTGGAACGTTAATCGGCCATCTTTATCAAAACTGGAAACAATCGGCTTATCATAACTGGAACGTTAATCGGCCATCTTTATCAAAACTGGAAACTTTTACCTTCGGGTAGAGACAGACCACAAGGGACTGTCTAAAAAGTTGGGTACGAAATGTGTTGCAGTTACACACCTGGTTCAGTGCGACTCCGTAACACTATGGCCCTAGTTGCCACCCTGCCCCTGGGACCACTTATGGTAGATGATCTCGCAGACAAAGACGATCGCGGACACGCCATAGCAGTAAGCGAGGAGCAGGAAGGCAGGGCGCAGCTGGTCCAGACTGAGGGCCCGCGTCAACTGCTCGCGCCCGCCGTCCTCGGCTTCCTTGTGGACTCTGTTGCGGATGCCTAGTTCTTTGATCATGCGCCTGTACAGCCCGTGCTGGGCGCTCCAACCCGTGGACCTCTCGATGGGTGTTTGCAGAGGAGAGCCGGTGGTGAGGACGACCTTCGCGCTCAGAAACGAGGCGCACACCACAAACGTGTGGACCTTTGGGGGCTTGGACGCCACGTACGATGATGTGAGGATGTGGGAGTTTATGTCCTTCTGCAAGAACACGGCGATGTTGCGCTCTTCTGCCGCCATTCGTACAGCAGAGCCGAGGTCGCCCGAGGAAACGAAAGTCGTCCGGGACCGTAACGTGTCCGACAGGAACTGATTAGCGAAGCTATACAAGTCATAGGTAATTCGTATGTCCAGACCGCTCTTCTCCAGCTGCTCCAGGCTGTTGATGTCCCCAGGCGGGGTGGTGAGCTCCCTTAGCAGCAGCCCCTGGTAGGCGGCCACGAGGACGACGCTCATGAGCAGCCAGACGGCGGACAGGGGCCGGTGCGCAGTCCTGCCGGGAGGACCTTGCCCCAGCAGTGGGGCCAGGGTCTGCAGCGGTGCGGTGGCGAGAGCGACCACCACTGGCCGGCCGAGGACCGCCACCGTGGCCAAGACCGTGACCATCGCGACGCCCAGCACTGCGGCGATGGTCGCGTACCACAGCTCTGCTGAGAACTCGTCCGTGACGGCTTGCAGCAGGCTGGCGTGAGGGTCCAGGCCGACGGGGACCACCACCTGCAACGGGACGAGGCGGACGTCGGCGAAGGAGATGGAAGCACGCGCCACCATCGGATAATAGCGGAAACCGAATACCGCGGAGAGGGTGCAGTTGAAAGCATTCCCTTCTAATTCCTTATATAAGCCCCGATCTTCATCCCTCCAGTCCACGCGAACCCCCAGGCGGGAAACAAAATAGTTTATGAAGTTGGTGTAGGCCTCGGGGTGTGCCACGTAGGCGTGAGGGCGGATGGCGAGTACCCGACGCGGAGGCGGCTCGCTGGACCTCCACGCCGTGCAGACCTTGGTGAACGGCGAGGCTTGTCGTAGCCAACGTCGTGCTCGAGGAGACCACCGGTCTATCTCGGTCACGTTCACGCTCTCCTCGCGCGAATTTCGGTCCAGCCCAGAGCGAAGGGCGAACAGGGAGGTGGCACCGCCCGGCGTGGAGACGGCAAGGGCCGCCTGCTTCTGGAACAGCCACCTGGGAGTGGCCACGCCGAGCGCGAGCACACCCTCGGTGCTGGGTGCGCTTGGCGCCCACGTCCACAGCAGGACGCGGGAGAGCCCGGGGGTCCAGGTGCTGGCCACGAGGTCGGCGAGGAGGGATGGGCTCTCCGCGGTGATCAGCAATAGGTTGTCGGTCGTTGGCAGCCTCAGGCGGTGCTCCAGGTTGGCGGTGAGGTTCCTGGAGAGTATCCTGGCTGTCTCTGGAGGCAGCTGCCTGGTGAACACGTCCAGCGCGTGGTTCTCGCCGTTGATGCAGACGCCGATTTTGCTACCCGACACGAAGGACGAAACCAGGTCGGCAACACCCTGCGCGTCTAGGGAAGGCCTCGGTTCCGGGAGGACGGCGTCGTACCCAGTGAGGAAGATCAGCAAGGCGACGATGGCGAGCAGCTCCATGCTGGTTTGGTGGTTGACTAAGACTGCTTGCTTGGTGACTGCGTCGCCTGGGCTTGTACGCTATCGCAGATTTCTTTCAAAAGATCTCGGAACGCTAAATTGCGCTAAATTGCTTTCCGACCGCCCTGCCAGTTTTGTGCAGTGAATTGAATTGACTGGCTAAGCGAGTAATTGGCTCATCCTTTGTGAATTCCCCCGTCTTTACAGTAACTGCCAGGAAGAGCCGAAAAGCGATCGAAACAGCCAACCTACAAACACTTTTCCGGCTGATTTTGTTTTTCGAAAATTTTGAACGTCATAACTATAAACAATTGATACAAACAACTAACATGTGCAGCAAGCGAGCGCCAGCAGCCGACATGTGAAGTAGCGCCCTGTTGCGAATATACCGGTCTCCTATCAAAAGCTGGCGAACCCCCCCTCGCCGCCTGACCCGTGTGAGGCCGCGGCACCGCGGCGCCCGTGGAGGGAGGGCCCGCCGGCCCCAGACGCGGAAGACAATAAATTACTTTCGCTGAATGCCTGCCGCCGCCGCCGCCGCCGCCAGTGCAGGGGCAGAGCCCGCTGCACGCAGAGTATTGACGGCTGTTTCTCCCGCACCGAGGAAGGCATTCCTGCGCACGCCGGTGGCCACGCCCGAACAGCTAAGGCCCGGGCCGAGCTGCCGAGCAGCACGGTGCGGCGTGCAGTAGTAGTGTCCTTGGCGCTCCAGAGCCTCCAGAGCGGCCGGCCGCCAGCTGGATGCTCTGCGGAGCCGCCGCCGTGCCCGCCAGGCAGTATAGGAAGCGAAGCGGGCAGGGGGCGAAGTGTTAATTGAAAATTAATGACTGGACAGAAATGCTGAGCGCGAAAATTAAAGGCGAGCTACCGTCCGGACGGACGGGCGGACGGTGAGCAGGGACGAGGACGGACAGACAGACGGATGGACGGACATGACGCTCCGCGACGATTTCCAGCGAATTATCACTACTCTGCGGCCTGGCTCCAGGTGTGTCTCTGGCTACCTCTCCATAGCCGACTCCAGCTCGCTCGGACACAACGGCTCCACTCCACCCGACAGAAATAAGGCACCAGAATCGGAGGAGTGTCTCTAGCCGGGCCGGGCTGTGAGTTGCGAGCGGCGCGAGGATTAGGGGCGCTGCTGCTTCCTTGATTGGACCAGATCGCGTTCGAGGACCGCTCGCTACCGGCGCGGCGCGCACGGACGGCGGCGTGGGCGCCACGGCGGGGCCGGCCGGGCCGCTGACGGCGCGAGAGGCGGCAATCAGAGAAAGAGATTCGGCAGCAACACGCCAAAGGATCACAGACAAAAGCCATAACGACATTTGTATCAGCTCACCTTATGGAGCCCGGGCGCCACCATATATACCGTCATCATGGACACTATATGCGCCGAGCTCCCCCTCGTGATTCGCACGACGACGACGTCGTCCTCTGGATTTAATAAACACATTCAGCGCCGTGGAAAATGATAATCAATTTCCTCCGCCGCTCCGCTCGAGAGCTCCCCGGCCGGACACTTTCATGTCGAGTTTTATGTCGGTTGTTATTTACTCCCTTGCCCGGCCGGCCACCACGCCCCGCGCGCCCTCGCACCCGGCGTGTGTCTGTGTGTATGTGTGTGTGTGTATGTGTGTGTGTGTATGTGTGTGTGTGTGTTGCAGCAGTGACCTTGGACAACGACGGACAACGAGCACCGTGTCCATGTCGTTGAAGCAGTGATCTAATTCGATCACACACACACGCGCGCGCGCGCGCGCAACCTGTTGGGCCTCTCACACACACTCACACACACAGCCACGCGGTGGTCGCGGTGCGTGGGAGGCGCAGCTGTCAAAGCTCATCAGGCACAAGACACTGCCGCAGTTGGCTGGGCTTCTGCTAAAGCCCACCGCAGCAGAGCGCCGCGGCTGCGGGGCGGCTGCGGGCGCTCTACAGTATGTACAGTACAGAGTGCAGTCCACCCCGCCAAGTAGTGCCTCGTGGTGGAGGCCGAACCGCACGGCCGCACGGGGGCCTTGGCGACGACGGCCCCACCCTGCCCTGCGCACGGCGCGCTCGGTGTCGGATTGCACCGGCACGGCGAGCACGACAAGCAGGGCCTTGCACACTCATGGGCCTCCACCCGTTTTCGGATAGACCCCGGCTGCATGAGCAGCAGTATGCAGCTGTGACTGCGACTGTACAGAGTACAGTACGCGCCACACGCCGCAAACACGCGTGCGCATAATACATGTACAGTACTGGCTGTGAAGTGCTGCCGCCGCCGCCACTGCTGCTTGTGCTGCTTGTGCTGCTGCTGCTGCTGCCACCACCACCACTGCTGCCACCACCACCACCGCTGCAGCAGACAGCCTGCCTTTTCGATACGAGTGAGAATAAAGCTCTCAGCGGGCGTTCGATTATCGTTATTATATTGGCAGCCACGTCGACGTCGCCAGAGTTGCATTAGAGTCGCGGCTCGCGCGCAGCCTCGGCCAGACTCAGCCGCGAGCTGAGCCGAGCGTCCTTATTTGCACGTGCGCTTCAGAGTAATTAATGAACGGCCGACTCCCCGACTCCCACGTGGTGCAGCTCAGCACTGCTCAGTACTGCTCAGTACTGCTCAGTACTGCTCAGTACTGCCCAGTAATGCTCAGTACTGCCCAGTAATGCTCAGTACTGCCCAGTACTGCTCAGTACTGCCCAGTACTGCTCAGTATTACTCAGTATTGCTCGGTACTGCTCAGTACTGCTCGGTATTATTGCTCAGCACTGCTCAGTATTGCTCAGTACCGCTTAGTATTGCTCAGTACTGCTCAGTACTGCTCAGTACTGCTCAGAGGCACACACACGCCGTCATATATAGCGTCAAAATGTGGAGTCATTTATGAAATTACCATCGAAACTAACTATACAGAGACGGGCACTAGGCGTGCGCTGGGAGGGCGGCTAGGCGGCTATATGAATTGCCTGGTTGCCTTCCTCACTGTGTGTGTAAGAAAAGAGAGAGAGAGAGAGAGTGCCTGTGTCCGCGACGACCCGGGCGGCCCGGCCGCCATAGCGCGTGAAGGGCCCCACTGTAGTGCGCCCGCGCCGAAAGGTCAGTGGATATTTCACTCTGTTGTCAGGAGGGCGGCGGTATGCGGCGGGGGTGACGACGGCGAGCTTGAAGTAGGCCAGGCTCAGGGCTACCCTGCCGTGCCCTGCACCGCGGCGTGGCGCGGGGGAGGCCGAGGGACAGCAAACTGGAACCCTAGGCCGTCCGCACGCGACAATCAGGCCGTGCATGTCGGCGCGTGCGGGCCGCGGGGCCGGCCGGCGGCCGCAGGTGGTGGACCGCGCCGCGGCACCTCCCTGCACCTCCGACGTGTCGGGTGCACTTCCTCCGGCGTGTTTGATTTAGCGCGCCTCTCGCACTCCGTTAAGCGTAAGGCTGATAATGGGCTGTTTG
>NW_026268111.1:21494-22930 GCF_000697945.3 Frankliniella occidentalis | reverse complement strand
GTGCGGGCGGGCTTGCCTATCGTCGCTCGCCATGGCGCCTTACGGCCCCGTGCGAGTATGCAACCCGTCCGCACGTATGAATGCGGTACAGTATAAGCAGAAAAAAACCACGGCGCGGATCACCCACCCTGTATAAGCCGGGTAACAAAATTCAATTTCGAAACTTAAGGTTGAGTAATTCCTTCCGGCATGTAAACAAACAGAGCAAGAACAAAGTTCCAACAGACATTCAAAGGGATGAACAAACCTGAACCAACGATGGGGAGTCAGCCCGGACAACTTTTGTAGTTTGTTTAACTTTTAAAAAGTCCAGGGAATACGTTATCCCGCTCGTATTCCGGCAAAAATTCAAGAGAGAGCGTACTCCTGCCAAATGGACATTCTGCAGCTTGAGCAATCCTGAACAATCGAAACTGGCTCTACCATTTGAGTCGATTGTTTCACCTCAGAAGTCCAGGTGAAAAGTAAGCCTGTTAGAATTCCTGCAATTATTCAAAGAAGGCCTTACTTCTGCAGAAAGGACATTCTAAAGGGTTGAACAATCCTGAAAAATCGAAAAGGAGTCGGGCTGCACCATTTCCGTCGATTGTTTCACCTCAGAAGTCCAGGATGTAAGTTAGCCCGCAGGATTTCCTGCAATTATTGAAGGAAGGGCTTACTACTGCAAAATGGACTTTCTAAAGGGTTGAACAATCCTGAACTATCGAAAAGAAGTCTGGCTGGACCATTTGCGTCGATTGTTTCACCTCAGAAGTCAAAACGTAATGTTAGCCCGTTAGAATTCCTGCAATTATTCAAATGAGGGCTTACTTCCTCAGAATGGATTTTCTGAGGGTTGAACAATCCTGAACTATCGAAAAGGAGTCGGGCTGCACCATTAGCGTCGATTGTTTCACCTCAGAAGTCCAGGTGATAAGTTTGCCCGCAGGATTTCCTGCAATTATTTAAGGGAGGGCTTACTACTGCAGAATGGACTTTCTGAGGGTTGAACAATCCTGAACTATCAAAAAGGAGTCGGGCTGGACCATTTGCGTCGATTGTTTCACCTCAGAAGTCCAGGTGGTCAGTTAGCCCGCAGGATTTCCTGCAATTATTCAAGGAAGGGCTTATTTCTGCCGAATGGACATTCTGAGGGTTGAACAATCCTGAACTATCGAAAAGGAGTCGGGCTGCACCATTTGCGTCGATTGTTTCGCCTCAGAAGTCCAGGTTGTAAGTTAGCCCGCAGGATTTCCTGCAATTATTCAAGGGAAGGGCTTACTTCTGCCGAATGGACATTCTGAGTGTTGAACAATCCTGAACTATCGAAAAGGAGTCGGGCTGGACCGTTTGCGTCGATTTTTTCACCTCAGAAGTCAAAACGTAAAGTTAGCCCGTTAGAATCCCTGCAATTTTTTAAGGGACGGCTTATTTCTGCAGAATGGACATTCTGAGGG
>NW_026268111.1:16757-19040 GCF_000697945.3 Frankliniella occidentalis | reverse complement strand
CGCCCCGCCGACACACCGCGCTGGTTGTTTGTACTCAGCTCATCAATGTTGTTCTCCAGACACACGAGCGGCATTGAGCTCTCCCCCGAGGCGGTCCGGTCCGGTCGTCCCCTTGCGCACTTTGGGTCACTTTGCAAGAGGATGGCCGGGCGACGCGACGCGGCTAATGAGGCTGCTTTATTATCAATCCCCCTGGCTGCTGCTGCTGCTGCTGCATGCTCCTCTCGCTATTACCGCACGTCAGAACGGACTCTCACACACACAGGCACACATGGTGTTTGTGCGAGCGTCAGGACAGGGACGAGTCCTGGCGGAGAGAGAAAGAGGGCGAGCGAGAGGGAGAGGTGTAAAGGAAGAAAAAGTAGGGGGGCGCGAGAGCGCGCGCGTTGCAAATCAGTGACTTCCTGTCCGGGACTCCTCCCGCCTGCTGCTGCTGCCACCGCTCACTGTCTCGCGTGGGGAAAGAGAGGCAAAGCGGAGAGGGGGGCGGGGGAAGGGGAGGAGAAAAAGAAGAAATGATTGCGATGGGCCAAGCTTTTAACCGTGTCACTGGCCGCGCCGCCCGCACGGCCATACAGCCATTCTAGCGGCATTCCCTTGCACACACACACACACACACTCTCTCTCTCTCTCACACACATCCTCCTTCTTTATATCCTTATAATATCCGTCCGACGTGCCTGCTCTGCCGGTGGAGCTCTGGAACAACAAAGCGCCGTCGATGGGCATTAATTGGTCGGACTTCATTAGTGTTCGCGGCTGAGTTGTGGGTATGCGTGCGTGTGTCTGTGTGTGCGTGAGAGAAAGAGAGAGAGACGGAGAGAGAGAGCGCGTTAGACAGAACTAACTGGCCTGCGCAGGTCGTCCTGAATGGTCATTCCCAATAGGACAATTGAACAGAGCAGCAGCAGTAGCAGAAGCAACAACAGCTGCAGCAGCAGCAGCAGCGGCAGAGCCTAGATTCTACTTTAAAGACATCCGCGCGCGGCAGTTGTTCCCCCTTGTGAAACAAGTAAAACTGAAACAAAACACGATGGCACGTCGGTGACGACGACGACGACGAGGAGGAGGAGGACGACGCGCGCCCGGCCCGGTTCGGGACGACAGCAAGAAGAAGACGAAGAGGAGGAGGTCCGCGTGGTCCGCGTGGTCCGCGCGGCCGCAGCGCCGCCCCGTTAGCCCCATCAACGCAAAAGCTGTCGTCGGCCGTGCCGCGGCGGCGGCAGCTGTTGCCGAGTAGTGTCGCGGGCCAAGGCGCGGGCGCAGACCGTGTAGCGCACCGTAATGGCCATAACCTTGGGTACCTCCGAGGGTACCTCGGCGTGCGGCGGTAAGAGTCGTAACTCGGCGGGCACACCCGGCATGGACCGGCGCGCTCTTGAATCGCACCTACCTACCTACCGAGTTCCGTTTCCGACCGTTCCGCGTCTGTCTCCGCGCCGTCTCGTCATCATCACTACTTGCCCCTCTATGGTCCGCTGGCCGCGCGCCGGAGGATATTCGGCCAAGGACGGCTAGAGGGGAAGGAGTCATACCACCGCGCGGTGCCATGGGCTTACCTGGAAACACAGCGACAAAGGCGGAGTTTTAGGACAAAGGAGCAAAAGTGTCGAGCGCTTGGCGCGCGCGCGCGTGCCGGCGCACACACACACCACTTGCATAGAGCGCGCGCGCACTTTCTAACCTAGTGTGACAAGACTTCGCCTCCCTCCCTCCCTGTCCCCGCTCGCAGACAGTTGGCCGACGCACTTCCCTTCGGAGTGGCTCGTGGCAACGGCAAGTCTTTTTCACACCTCCATACTCAATCCTGCTTCTTCGTCGCCTCTCCCCCTTCTCCTCGGCCGAGCGGAGGCGAGTGGCCTGCGCGACAGAGATTGGCCCTTCTACTTCCTCCGGCAGCCCGCCGAAAAGGGGACGCCTATTTCTAAAAGTCGTCGTCGGCGGCGGCGGCGGTGCTCCGCTTGCTGCGAGCGCTTGTCGAACCTGATAAGAGTTTCCCGCTAGAGCGTTACAGCCCTTATGGGATAAATCGATTGGAAAGCTGCTGTGCCATAAGTGACGCGCGCCACGGGTTCGAACACCCGCGCCGTCACCGGGCCGCGGCGTCCCTCGGCGTCCCCAGCTGAGCTGATTGACTTTTATTGGATTGTGTCGTGTCGCGGGGTGGCGCCGAGTGTGCGAGGTTGCATAAAAGGGTTCTCAACGCGGCGGACCAATAAAAAGCGCGGGGACGGGGGGAGGGCGTCTCCTACTGGAGGAGAAGGAGGTTTAGGGAAAAGGGGG
>NW_026268111.1:13661-16679 GCF_000697945.3 Frankliniella occidentalis | reverse complement strand
TTTTTGGTTAATCGGAATTAACAATAGATCAAATCATTTTCCGTTGAAATTTTCCTTTGTCATGATAGATTCCATTTTTCAATCAAATTTCCTTGAAAAATAGAAACAATTCATGTGCGCGTACAGGTTTTACCATTTTTACTAATTTGCGGGGGTTTGTTACGTTTGCGTTATGACTCCTACGGCAACGCAGTATGAACGAAGTCCGGGCGGCGTCCACCACGCACTTCTCGTCCTTGACTTTCAAACGGGCGCGCCATGCCAAAAGAGTAAAACGAAATACATTAGTCGGAGGTTCGTGCGTGAGATCACATGATTGGCCGCGGTTAAGAGACGCCCTCACACGCACGCACGCACGCATGCACGCACGCACGCATGCACGCGCGGCCAGAAGTAGGAGTTGCTGTTTGTCCAGAGGCACGGCACTCCTGTACGGTATTCACATCCACCTTCCCCTTTCCCCTTCACCACCGTCCCGCGCGCGATTCGCTGCGGAGGCTGCCTATACACCGCGCCAGTGCGCATGCCAAACGCACCAGCTGATCCGTCGCGTCACGGGATGGGCGGACGGTGTACTACAAGAGCTATTGATATACTCGCATAACTAGCCTGTTAGTCCTTAAAGTCCAATCTCACTCCGCTCATGTGCGGACACGTGCACACACCCTTGTCTTGGGGGTGCGGCATCTCTCTCGCTTGCATGCACATGACGTTGCCTTCGTGCCTTAATCGCACGCCGGCTATTTTGGGCACCTCCTAAAAGGCGCGCCCTCCCTCCTTGAGGAGAGCCAAGAGCCCAGCCGTGGGCGCGGGTTTTCGAGTGCGTTAACTACCACCGACTGGGGGGCGCTTCTTGAAGTAATGGAGGCCGTCGAGCTAGACCGTCGTCGTGCCTCGGCTGGGCCGGGCCGGGCCGGGCTTGGCACGACATCCGGACGTACAGAGTGTGTGCAGGAGGCTTCCCTTCACCCCTTATTCGGACGGGCTTACCGTTGTTACGTCGCGCGAGTAATGAGCGGCACAGGCCTCAGGAGGCCCGCCCCACACCACACCCTCGCCGCGCACCGCCCGCGCGCACATTAAAACAGACGCGCGCATCCTCAATTATTATCGTGTGATGAAGACGCAGCGCAGCAAGTTTCCCTTACGAAGTAAAATATTGTCAACAAAATAGAATTAGCAACTAGCGGATCAGGTGAGTTAAGCGCACTCGCAAGACGCAAGGCGCCGGGGGAGGATCAGCCAGCCGCTCACGCGGGTCGGCGACGACGACGACAGGTCCGCGCGCGACCCGCCCACGACGGGAGCCGCGCGGTATGGCGGCGCCGCCGTGAGTGGCTGGCGAGGGGGCTCGCGGAGTGAAGGGGGTGTAAAAACCCGACCCGCGCGGTGCCGCGCGGCAGCTCTGCGAGGGGCGGGCGCGTGCCAATAGTGTCAGACTTGCTGCTGCTGCTGCTGTTGGGCAAGCTCCTTTCTGTGCAGCCGTCTCTCTCTCTCTCCCTGCCGATATGAAACGAGAGCAGGCGCGCGCGAGGCGCGCGCAGGGGGGCGAGGGCGAGAGATTGGCTGAGTCCGTCACGGTCCTCACGACTTTTGCCGAGATTATTCACAGCGCAGAATGCGGCGAGTCCCAATAACTCTAAAGAGTTGCGTGGAGCACGTGGACTGTGAATAGGCGCTTGTGCCGCCGTGTCGTCATGGCGCCGCCCAATCTCTCATCGGGGTCGCTATGCTTTCCTCATGACCGCGCGGGTTAACGATTAGGGCTACCGTCGGGGCGGAGCGGGCGGGGCGCGGTGGGGCTAAGAATTTTCAAGCCCGATATTTTTCCGGAAAAAATAAAACCTTTTCTAGAAAAAATTGGAAAAAATTGAAAGGTTGGCAGAAAAATTGGAAGAAAATAAAACTTTTTACGAAAAAATTTAACAATCCAGGAAAAATTTTCCCAACATGCTTTTCTGGAAAATTAAAATTATTAGGTGGGGCGGGGCACCGCGAGCAGTGCAGGCCAGGACGAAACCTTCCAGCTCATTTGGGACGTCACCAAGGACTAAACTCTCCGCGTAGCCGGCCGAGCCTCACCAGGTACGCAAGGACGTCTGGAATGCGCGGCGGAGTCCTCCATGCGGGACGCTCCACCGCGGTGAGCCGATAAAATGACACGTGCAAAACACGTGTCTCGCGACGTGCGGCTGCGGCGGGCTGGCATTCCCACATGCGGGCCGGGAGGAGGATTAAGTGACACCCAGGGGCGCCCGCCGGGCTAATCAAGAGGCACTCCTTCCCCTGCTCCGCGAGGGACCCTGAGCGCGCTGGGACCCGCATCAGTGTGATCAGAAGAGTGACGGAGAAGTTGGTGGCGCATAGGGAGCTCTGAAGCAGCCAGAGGACCGTTTAGGGTCTTTCCCAGGAAAACTTCAAACTTATTTTCCAGGAAAAAAAAGGAAAAATTGGAAAAATTTCAGAAAAGGGGAGAAAATGAAACCTCTCAGGAAAAACGTTAAGAAGAGATTTTTAGAAAATTAGTCGAAAATAACCTTACATTGACAGAAACCAAGTTTCGTTAAAAACTGGCCTGCCGGCCGGTAACGAGACAGTCCGGCTCCAAAAGCAAATTCAAAATATTCAGGCGCTAAGGCTTATATTTTTAAATTCAATAAGGCATCAAAATAAAACTGAATATCTTCTTATCAAAACCGGAACGTTAATCGGCAATATCCAACAACGGCGACCTTTATCAGAACGGGATACTCTCGCCTCACCCAGGAGCGCTTTTTCGTTTTTATGTTACGGAAAGTTGTGGTTAAAATCAAAAACAACGAAAATCAGCAAATTATGCTAGAACCACCATTCAAATTTTGCTGGATTCGTAATTTCTGCGCGCGCGAGAACAAGCACATTTCATATTTCACAGCGCTGTGGTTCAACTTTAAAATTTGAGGCTGGGGATCACTTGTCAAGTGGACGGGCCATGTGGCGCCCGGTGCCGATTGAGCTCTAAGTGGGTAGGGGCTGGGG
>NW_026268111.1:10700-13611 GCF_000697945.3 Frankliniella occidentalis | reverse complement strand
ATTTGGTGGTCATAGGTTACGGACAGATCTATGGACAGACGAGCCGTGGTGGACAGCTGCGGACACATGCCATGGACGTTTCAAACGACGGACTGCAGTTATAAATGCAGACTGAACCGATGACAGGTCCGTGGACAGACTGATGGACACAATAGACACGGTGGACAGTTGGGGACTGCACAAGGACAGCCACGGACAGTTGGGGACTGCACAAGGACAGCCACGGACAGTTGGGGACTGCACAAGGACAGCCACGGACATATGCGGACCATTCCACGGACTGTCCATCGGCTCATCAGGGAGAGCCCGGACTTGAGCCCGGTCGCATTTTCAGCTCCTTAACGCGCACTTCCCCAACTGAAATAGGCTGGGCTTAAGTCCAGGCTCAATGTTTTTGCAATCCGGGCCGGAGTCCCAGACATGAGCCCGATTTGCACCAGACATGAGCCCGAGCCGCTAGGCGAGGGACACAACTTCTGCAATCCGGGCTCATGTCCGGGCTCAAGTCCTCGGGCTCAACCACAGGCGGTCTCAAGGCGTTATACCTACATATTGCGGTGTTTTTGCAACTTTGTGGGCTGGCTAATGACCCGCGGTTCCCTCGCAGCCTCCCGGATCAGTCGTGGGTTCCTCGTGGCATTGCGGGTGGGGTGATCCGCGGGTGCCTCCCCCAAGACCTCGCGCGGTTTCAGCAGGACCTTTTGACCTTGCGGGATGATCAATGGATCCCTCCTGACCTCGGGGGTCAGGTTTCATTTCAAAAACCGGTTTATTTTAAACCGGTGTTAGGCCAAGAAAAACAGCAAAAAACGGTTGAATTGAAAAAAACCGAAACGTTAATCGGCAATATCCGACAACGGCAACCTTTATCAAAACGGGATGCTTTCACCTTACCCAGGAGCGCTTTTTCATGTTACGGGAAGCTGTGGTTAATATCAAAAACAACGAAAATAACTCGGAAAATAAGCAAATTATGCTAGAATCACCATTCAAATTTTGCTGGATTCGTAATTTCTGCGCGCGCGAAAACAAGCACATTTCATATTTCAGAGCTGTGGTTTAACTTTAAAATTTGAGGCTGGGGATCACTTGTCAAGTGGACGGGCCATGTGGCGCCCGTTGCCGATTGAGCTCTAAGTGGGTAGGGGCGCGGGGCGCGAGGCGCAACGCAGCTTGCCTCAAGAAGAGGCTCGAGTGGGGGTCGGCTGGCCCTTCATGGCCCGGCGCTTATGGCCCGGTGTTTATAACACAACCAGGGCGATGATAAGGGACTGCCACCGGGCTTGGCACGGACCGACGGAACGACGGACAAACCTCCCCCACAGCCTAAAATATAATATAGCAAGACAGATCTTTACCAACGTCAATCGGCTTATCAAAACTGGAACTATCTTTATCAAAACTGGGAACTTTTACCGTCGGGTAGAGACAGACCACAAGGGACTGTCTAAAAACAAACAGCTGTATTCAGGGCAGAGGCCGGAATCCGTGCCCGAACGGGTCCCACTCTGAGCGCGCGCCGTGCGCAGTCGGTGTGCGAGAGAGACAGAGCGAGAAACCCGAGGCAGCGATAGCGATGTACCGAACCTTGCCGAACGAACCCGAGCAAACGGGACCCGTTTGAGTGGCCGAGCTTCGGCTGCCGGTCACCTGAGGGCGTGGCGTGGCGTGGCGCTGGGCTGACTTCGCCTACGCGCCACCCGCCGCCACGCCGGCCCTGGGCCGGCCCAGCAAACGGGGCCCGTTTGGAGATCGAGACTCGACGAGCGGGAGCGAGTGGGCCAGGTGACAACGAGCGGGCAGCGAACGAGCGGGCAGCAGCTCCGAGTGAGCAGCAACGAGCAGCATTCGGGCGCCGATTCCGGTCTCTGATTCAGGGACCTGCGTAGGGCGGGCGGCATTGGGCACCTCTCAGCGAGCGCTCGGAATCGGCCGGCGAGGTGCCCGTGCGATCCAAGCGCTGCCACTACACCGCAACAGCCCGCCAAACGACGGGCACCTCCGGGCACCTCAGAGGCGGCGAAACGCTGTGGTGCGAGAGAGACGCACAGCTAGCGGGCCAAAGAGCCCACGGGCACCTCGCTGCCTGCCGGGCAGGGCCGGGCCCTCCGGGCGGGCAGTGATCACTTTTTTCATGCGCGCAGAGCGAGGTGCCCGGATAGTGCCCGCCCTACGCAGGTCCCTGGCTGTATTCAAACTATTCGATTTATTTTACAAACCGGTGTATCGTATCTTACTTAAGCTGCAGGTATTTGCCAACACCTAACACCGGTTCTCGAATCTCCACAGCGAACAGGCCTACTCGCGACTTCGCGGTATGGTCCGCGCCAGGTGGTCCTCGGGGGCCTCTACCACCTCTGCGGATGGTCCGCGCCCCGGTATGTTCTTTCTCGCTGGGCCGCTGAGTCGCGTCCTCGTGGCTTGGCGGGGTGTTCCACGGGTATCCCGCGAACTTGAGGGATCGTCCGAAAGTTGAAGTACATTTATTTCATTGATTTAGGAATAAAATTTTGTGAGTGGTCCGCCTCAGTGGCCTGGCGGCTTGGCGTGGGGTCGGAGAGAGGGGGCCGGGGGAAGGAGGCTTTTTACGACTTCTCGAGCGCCGTGCAGAGTAGACGTGTGTCGGCCGCTAACCACAATGAACCGAATAGTAGAGCTTATATATTAGGCCAGCAATTTCCTGCAGCAGTGATTCAGGAATCAGTCGAACCTCCTTAATTTTCTGTGGCCAACAACATTTGAACGGAAGTTGTAGGACAAATATGACCTGAGCGCGACGTGCGGCGTCCCGCCATCATGTCACAGGAGACCGACCCAGTCGCCAGACATGAGTCATGAGTGTTGCCGGCTTTTGCCTTCCTGAACGGCGCCGCCGGGCCAAGGGGTGAGGTGGGCATAGGAGGGGGGGGGG